>NC_136273.1:66578778-66591278 GCF_964187855.1 Myxine glutinosa | reverse complement strand
GTACTTCACTGACATAATGACTGAGAAGTTCAAATTGAACACGTTCCAAGACACGGGCAAGAAAAAGCCGCAGGTGAACACCAAAGACAACTACTGGCTTGTGACTGCCCGTTCTCACCCGGCCATTCACAATTGGTTCACTGACCTGGCAAGCAATAAACCACTCACAGGACTTGCCAAAAAGGTATGCTGATCACTTCTATGTCGGTCTGCACTCTGTCCACAGGTTTACCTACAACTCGAATTGTTGTGGCATTGATTGTTTGCATCATGTGCATTTTCGATAATACTGCCTCCTTTATACTGCAGGTTCCCATACTGAGCAAGAAAGAGGAGGTGTTTGGCTACCTGGCGCGGTACGCGGTTCCGCCGATGCGTGGTGCTTGGCTCATCAAGATGACGTGTGCTTATTACGCGGCTGTTTCTGAAGCCAAGATCAAGAAACGACAGGTTATCGATCCATGTTTAGGTGATGGTTCTCTTTATTCCTCATCTTGGTATAATTATAATTAATGTTCCTGAAGCTTAAGGATGTTTATCTATTGGGAAAACAATTGTTGGTCATTACCTCCACCACAAAACGTGGGCGGAGATTATGCTTTCACCCCTGTCTGTGAAGAGGATATCTCAAAGGTTGTGGACGGATTTCGGACGAAATTTGGTGGAGAGGTTGGTGGTGTGACAATTATGAAACGATTCGATTTTGGTGAAGATCCAGATCCGATAATTTTATAATTGATTCTTCAGCATTAAGTGATTGGGCTAAAAACGATATCTCAAAAAGTTATGGATGGATTTGGATGGTACTTGGTGGACAGTTTGGGTGTGTGACAATGAAGATGTTGGTGAAGATCTGAATCCGGATCCGAAAATTTTAAATTTTTCATGGGATTTTTCACCATTGAGAGATGGGCCCAAAAACAATATAGAGCATAATCTTACTATAATTCACTAAATGTCTGTCCGTCTGTCTGTCCATCTGTCTGTCCGTTCAAAGGTACCGCAAAAACAGCTGAACCGATCACAACGATATTTTGGGGGGTGGGGGAGGGGGGGGGGGAATCCTGGGACTTGGGATCTCCAGGAGTAAAATCCTGGGAATGCTGGGATCTCCAGGAGTAAAATACGCTATTTAGTTTTTCCAATTTCAGCTTTGGTCTCCAGCATTCTGAGGTTTGGACTCCCGCATAACATTCGCGTTCGCATAACGTTAATTGCAACGATGTTTTCATTGTGACGGTGTGAACGTAATTTCGCTGTGAATGTAATTTTGTAATGTTTTTCGTTACGACAGGAACGGGAGTACATACGTATCGGGAGGGAGTACATATGTAAAGGAAACACGTATCGGGAGTACATACGACATAGCGATTGTGAATGTGACAGCTCTGAGGCGTCTTTCGCTTCACATCAAATTATTCATTACATTCATTCATTCATTCATTAATGATCATTACGCTCATTCTTACGCTTATTAAACGTTCATTAAACATTAAACGTTCATTCATTGGAAGATCTCGCGAGATCTTGGAGACAACGGCAGGGATTTTCGAAGCTCCACATAACACGGTCTCCACGTTTTCAAAGTTAAGTCTGTTCACAATTGAATTTTGTCGAAACTGTATTTATCCTTCGGTGTGTGAACATAACATATAGTGTGCCCCTTGGAAGTTTCTCGGTGTTTATCTTTCACAAATTAGTCGTTTGTTTGCCGCGTCGCGAGCGACGCCTTGCAGTCTCAGGCTTCCCCCATCGAAGGTTGTTCCTTCCTTCGCTGTTTTGCTCGGTTTTTTTATTTTCCCTTCTCCCCCAAACTTCACCAAACATCTACTCTTTGTCTAACGTTGTAACCCCCCCCCCACACCCCCCCCCAAAAAAAAACAAAAAACGTATTTCCCTTTCTCCTCGTGTGCTTTTGTTCCATCGTGCGTCTCTGTCCATGTGCGCTGTCCCGCCCCGCCCCCATTATCCCCTTGCCTTCCACCTTCTGCCCTGTTCAAGTGACTCGTGGTGTCCCTCTCGGCTCCCTCTCCCCGTTGGTATTTTTGTGAATATATGATTGTTCTTCACGGTTCTGTTTAAATATGTTTAAACTTTCCCCTTCAGTGTTTTATTCAGTGGTTTATTACAACACGCTGTTTTTCTTCCTATTTAAAAGGCTCCTTTCAATTTCCTCTTCAACTCATTCCATTTCAAAAAAATATTCAATCTCTTATAATTCTTTCTCACTACGTGCTCTAAATTCTCATTCATTCCACCCCTCCTCCATCGTTCTAAAACGGATCGCTAACTTGAAAATCACAACAAACCCAATTTGTTATAAATGTTCATCTTTCATTAATCATCCACTTTCTAAATGTCCCCCTTGCCCCTCCCCTCCAAATCTCCCCCCTTGCCCCTCCCCTCCAAATCTCCCCCCTTGCCCCTCCTCTCCAAATCTCCCACCTTGCCCTTCCTCTCCAAATCTCCCACCTTGCCCCTCCCCTCCAAATCTCCCCCCTTGCCCCTCCCCTCCTAAACTCCCCCCTTGCCCCTCCCCTCCTAAACTCCCCCCTTGCCCCTCCCCTCCTAAACTCCCCCCTTGCCCCTCTCCTCCTAAACTCCCCCGTTGCCCTTCCCCTCCTAAACTTGCCCCTCCCATTCAAAACTCCCCCCCAACCCCTCCCCTTCAAATCTACCCCCCAACCATCCCTCCCAAATTCTCCCTCCTCCCACCTCCTCAAAGCTGCCTCCTCCCCACTTCGTCTCCCTTCTATCTCATACCTCCACCTCCCCCAACCTTCGACCTTCCTCTGCCCCCCCTCCACCCCCCTTAAACAACCCCTCACTGTGCCTCATCCCATCACCATCAAACCTTTTGTCCTCCTCATCCTTCCCTTTCTTGTAACTCTTCTGTAATCTCTGCCACACGATCAACTGCTCTTCCTACCTCCCCCTCTCATTCTTCAACTGACCCTACCCCTCCGCTCCCCTGTCCTGCCCCCGATGCTCCCCCTCTCTCCTCATTAACGGTATGGACCTCAAACATCCGGGGCCTTCGCTCAAACCTGATTGATCTCTCCATTCAGGTTGCTTCTGACAATCCAGACTTGATCTGCTTAACAGAAACTTTCCTCCTTCAAGATGTCTCTGATTCCTTAATATCTCTTCCTGGTTACTCCCTCCTCCGGTATGATAGACCTGAGCCTCGTCCTGGTGGTGGGGTGGCTATCTTTGTCAAAAACTCTTCCTCACTCTCCTTGCACTGCCCTCTCTCCACCCCACCCCCAGGAGTACCTCTGGCTACGGCTTCCTCTCCGCTCACACCCTTTGTTCATATGTGTTCTGGACCGTCCTCCAAACAGTGATGACTCCATTTACATTTCGCTGTCGGACAACATGGACCAACTTCTATCATCTCATCCAAACTCTCTCTTCCTCATATGTGGCGACTTCAACTGTCATCATGCCAGCTGGCTGGGTGTGGGTTCATCTCTCACAAGCCATGGCACCTCAGCAAAGGACTTCTGCGACTCATTGGGACTGACACAATCTGTCAATTTCCCGACCTGGATCTCAGTCAATGGAGTATCTTCTCTTCTGGACTTGGTTATGACGAACTTCCCTGCAAATGTCTGCTGCTCTTCTTCTGCTCCAATCGGTTCTTCTGATCATGTGCTTGTTAAAGTGGACATCTCTCTGGCCATTCTCAGAGAGCCTCCTCAATGCCGACGAGTCTGGCATTTCACTCAGGCTGACTGGCACGGTCTGCAAGCAGCCATCAATCATCTGGACTGGTCTACCATCTCTACTGCCTCTGACATAAATTCTTCCTGTGAATTCTTCCAAAGCAAACTGCTCTCTCTCATGCACAGATTTATCCCATCTCGTCTTCAGTTGTCTTACCCTTCCTCCCGTCCATGGCACACTGAATCTTGTGGTGAGGCAGTTTCCCTGAAACAACTTGCCTTTGCCTCTTGGAAGGCAAATCCAACTGAAGGCAATCTCAGTTCCTTCCACCAAGCTCGGAACAAGTGTGTGTCTACCCTCAGGAGTGCCAGGAAGCACTATCTCTCCACACTCAAGATTGAACTCTCAAACCTGTCTCCTTCCTCCAAATCCTGGTGGCGTCTGGTCAAATCCGTTTCTGGTGTTTGTTCCCCCTCCATCCCCTCCCTTACCTCAAATGGCTACACAGTTGACACCGCATGTGACAAAGCCGAATGCCTCAACTCTGTGTTTGCCTCAAAATCTTGTGTCCCAAACCCATCTCTCTCTGTTCCCACCTTACCCAGTCGAACCCAACTGCTCCTGGACTCTGTGTCCTTCTCTCCTGACAAGGTGGAGAAGTTTCTGTCAAACCTTGACTCTGATTCTGCAACTGGACTAGACGGCATCAGCCCACGTGTCCTAAAATCCTGCTCTGCCGCTCTATCTCACCCTCTCTCTCTGTTCTTTTCACCCTCTCTTTTGCTCAAGGTCATCTGCCAGCATCTTGGAAATCAGCAAAAATTACCGCTTTACACAAAAAAGGTGCAAAAACAGATCCTTGCAACTGCAGACCAATCAGCCTGCTTCCAATTATCAGCAAAGTCATGGAATCCATCATTGCTTCGGATATCAAATCCTTCTTCTTCTCCAATGGCTTGATCTCTGATCATCAATTTGGATTTAGACCAGGTCATTCTACTCTGGACATGTTGCTTCTGCTGTGTCAACAATGGATGGAGGTCCTCAATGCCAAACATGAAATCAGAGCTGTCTCACTTGACATATCACGTGCCTTCGATACGGTCTGGCACCCAGCTCTGCTCACCAAACTCTCCTCCTATGGTATCCATGGAAATCTCCACTCATGGCTTGCGGACTTCCTCTCTGGTCGAAGGCAACGTGTGGCCCTGAATGGATTTCTCTCATCTCCCCTGCCTGTTCTGGCTGGAGTTCCCCAAGGTAGTGTTCTGGGCCCTGTGCTATTTTTGGTCTTCATCAATGATCTCTCCATCAATTTACCCTGGTGTTGGCTTAGCGGCTAGGGCGCCAGCTTAGGATTCGAGGATCCTGGGTTCGAATCCCAGTGGATCGCTGAATTAACGCCAGGGGGGTTGACTCAGCCTGTCATCCTTCCGAGGTCGGCTAATTGAGTAGCAGTTCACTGGTAATCCCTGTTTGTCGTAAAAGGCGACAAACAGGGTTGGCGGCAGGAAGGGCATCCGGCCGTAAAACATTGCTTCAAAAAGGGGACCAACAAAAAACAACAACAACCACGGTGCCCGAAAAAGGCCAACCCCCGCCTTGCGGGGAAAAATGGCCTCTAAAGGTGTTTTTTTTCATCAATGATCTCTCCGACTCTGGAAAATCCTCTCTATCTCTTTGCTGATGACCCACTATCTGCCGCTCCAATCCTCATCCCTCAGATCGGCAGTCTGCAGCCTCCTCGCTCTCTGCAGACCTGGAAAAAAATCAGACTGGTCAAACAAGTGGAACATGTCTTTCAATCCTGACAAATCGCACACTCTTACAATGTCTCTCCGAAAGGACCGACTGGAAACCCTCCCATCTACTTTCTCAACAATCCTCTCCATGAAGTTCTGTCGCTCAAGCTTTTGGGTCTCACTATCTGCCATGATCTTTCATGGGAAAACCACATTTCCAAGCTGGCCTCCAAAGCCAGTCGCCGACTGGGCATCCTCCATGGTGCGAAGTCCTTCCTTGGCACACCTGAGCTCCTCACCACATACAATGCTTTCATCCGCAGCTCAATGGAATACTGTTCCCCCCTCTGAGCTGGTGCTCCTGCCTCACACCTAGCTCGGCTTCACGCTGTTGAAACCAAATAGTGGGGCGGCTTAGCCCAAATATTCAAAAGAATTGTGCATTTTGTGATACAAGCACCAAATTTGGCACAAATGTACATTAATATGTTGCGAACATTTTCAGATATTGGGCCACTTGAAATTCTCTCTTTATGTCCGCCATATTGGATTTCAAAATCCTTTTGTGCCTGTGCAACCCTTCTTGGTGATACAGAACTGCTGGGCCGTCTCAGTGGTGGGGACATGATAGCGTTGGACCCCCAGTATCACCCACGGTGCTTGATAGGACTTTACAATCGCACAAGAAAGGCCCAGTCAACAGGATCACAGGACACAAAACAAGAGCGAGCAATGTCGGCAGTTGTCTTCGCTGAACTCGTCCTCTACATTGAAGAAACCAGACAAGATGAGGAGACGGCACCAGTATTCAGATTGGCTGACCTTGTCCAGCTCTATCAGTCCAGAATGGAACAGCTAGGAGTCCAGCACGACACGAGAGTCCACTCCACACGACTGAAACAGAGACTGTTGGCTCAGTTTCCTGACATGCGGGCACACACCAAGGGGAGAGACATCCTGATGGCATTTGAAGAAGATGTCGGTGCTGCTCTTGCCAAAGCCTGCGAGCTGGACAGTGATAGTGATGCAGTCCATCTTGCCCATGCTGCACAGATTGTTCGCCGTCACATGTTTGGAGAAGCCAAGCCCTTCACAGGATTCCCTGAAGTATGTCAAGAAGAATCTGTGCCACCGTTGCTGCTTGCCCTATACTAGTCAGTATGATCCTAGAGGGACCCAGCATCAAGGAACAGATGGCAGACACTAACCCTGCAGCAATTGCCACAGCTCAGATACTGAAGTTCAACAGCATCAAACACAAGCGAACACGTGGCACCACATCATCCACCAGTGTCAGGCACAGTGTTGCACAGGAGACCCCACTTCCAATATACATAGGGATGATGCTGCATGCTCATACACACAAGAAGGAATTGGTCGACAGACTGTCACACCTTGGCCTGAGCATCTCCTATGATAGAGTGCTCCAGCTCTCAGCACAGATGGGCAACAGTGTCTGCCAACAGTTTCACAGAGAACGAGTGGTCTGCCCTCCGAAGATGCGTGGCAAAGTGTTTACAACTGCCGCTGTAGACAACATAGATCACAACCCCAGTGCAACAACATCAAAGGACTCCTTCCATGGTACCGCTATCTCCCTCATACAACATCCTTCTTACACTGGTGAAGGAGTGGATCGGAGTATCGTCATTGTTGGAGGATCTGGGGATGCACGGTCCAAGACAGTCGCCCCCTTGCCGCACTACTACACTGATGTACCCCCTGTCACTAGCAGCATCAAGAAGTCGCCTGTCCCAGCTGCTAAAGTGGTGTCATTGACCAGAGGAGACTTCAAACAGCAGACTGATGAAGAATACCAATGGCTAGGCAATGCAAAGCGAGTCCTGGAAGACAACACTGGTACAGTGGACAATGACAACACATCTTGGGCTGCATTTCATGCCAGCCGACAGCCACCAGATGCTCGAGTCATCTGCCCCACGTCGCTGCTTCCACTCTTCCTGGAGAGTGCCCACACAGTGGCCATGATCCGGCACTCAATGGACGTCGTGAAGAATGCTGTGGAACACCTGAATCCTGGACAGACACCAGTGGTCACCGTTGATCAGCCACTGTTTGCTTTGGCCAAGCAGATACAGTGGAAGTGGCCAGAGAGCTATGGTGAAGACCAGATAGTGGTGATGTTTGGTGGCCTCCACATAGAGATGGCGGCACTGAGGACACTGGGGGACTGGCTGAAAGGGAGTGGTTGGGTGCAAGCACTTGTGCAAGCCGAGATTGCGACAGCAGGGACAGCAGACTCATTCCTGCGAGCATCCCATGTCTTGCGCACAAGAAGAGCACATCAAGTGACTGCAGCAGCACTGTACATCCTGCAACACCGTGCCTACAACCACTACTGTCTGGGAGAAACCAGGGATGCAGAGGACCTTCCGGAGTTTGAAGACTGGTGTTGCCAGAGAGGAGAAGACATCCCCCAGTTTCACTACTGGGCAACCGTGCTGGAACTAGAACTGTTGGTTCTAGTGTATGTGCGTTCTCTCAGGCAGGGATCGTTAATGATGTACCTCGATGCTCTGACAGAGCTGGTCCCCTGGTTCCATGCACTGGATCACACCCACTATGCTAGGTGGATACCAGTGCACCTGAAGGACATGGCCGAACTCACCATCAAACACCCAGATGTAGCCAGGAAATTCAGGGAAAGCCACTTCACCGTTCAGAAAACACAGAGGGTGTTCTCTTCAATCCTGATTGACCAGGCACATGAGCAGAATAATGCCTGCATCAAAGGAGACGGTGGAGCAGTTGGGCTCACTGACAACCCTAGTGCCCTACGTCGCTGGATGGTTGCGGGACCAGAAGTTGCCAGGGTGATCGAAGAATTCCAGGATGGGAACCAACACTGGAGACGGCAAACAGCAGACACACGTCATCATGATCAGACGCCAAGTGTACAGGCCTCATTTGTGAAAGATGTTCGCTCTCTCGTCGGTGTCATAGAGGAGATGGGCAACCCATTCGAGGAGGAGAGTCAGGATGTAGTCAAACTGGACACAAAGGAGATCGCAGATCCTGCTGCTGTGGAGACCGTGATGAATGCCAAGAGGATTGGCCAAGAGCAGTTCGAGGCTTTCACCAGAGAGTGTCTGTTGGACAGAACAAAGGCAGTGGACGCACCCATTCCTCGTAACAAGCTGAAGGTGTTCAGCACTTCCACTCCAAGAAGCCAGAGCAAAGGTCAGCAACAGCTCGCCTCCATCAAGAATGACCGTGAACTCTTCGCACGCCTGTACATTGGCTGCCAGACGAGGGATGGAAACCTTGAGGAGTTCTTTTGTCACGAGAATCAGGCATGTCCTCCTGCATTGTCTGATGGTGGAAGCCTCTGCACTGGTACCAAGAGTGATCTCACATGCTTGGAAGAAGTCTCCGACGCAAAGACAGAGACTCCTGTCACGACCTGTATTGTGCTTGATGGAGCAGCCATGGTCCAGATGCTGAAGCCGGCTGCATCAAAGACCTTTGAAGAGTATGCACAACAGATCTTCATCCCATATATGTCCACGAAGCTGCAAACAGTGTCACGCCTGGATCTGGTCTGGGATACTTACCTTGCTGATTCACTGAAAGGTAGTACACGTGCAAAGCGGGGACAAGGTGTGCGGAGACGTGTGGTGGCTGCCGCAGCCATACCAGGAAACTGGCAGAACTTCCTACGAGTGGACAGCAACAAGACCGAGCTGTTCAGGTTCCTCTCAGCAGCTCTCATGGAATGGTTTGACCAGGAGGACAAGCAACTCGTCATTACTGATGGAGAGGCAGTGCTCAGCAAGCCACTACTGCCAGATCTGACCTCACTCGCCCCATGTAACCATGAAGAGGCTGACAGTCGGATGTTGCTGCATGCATCTCACGCAGTCCAGCATGGACACCATGCAATACTCATCCGGACTGTAGACACCGATGTTGTGGTGCTGGCAGTGTCCCTGGCACAGGAGTTGCAACCAGAAGACAAACTGTGGCTGGCATTCGGAACAGGCCAGAGTTTCCGATACCTAGCAGCACACGAAATAGCAGCTGGATTGGGACGAGAGAAGGCTCGTGCACTGCCAATGTTCCACGCTCTAACTGGATGCGACACTGTGTCTAGTTTTCATAGATATGGCAACAACACTGCGTGGGCAGTCTGGACGGTACTGCCAGAACTCACTGAGGCGCTGCTGCTGCTGTCCTCTGCACCTCGTGACATACCAGACGATGCAATGCGCATCATCGAGAGGTTCGTGATCCTGTTGTATGATCGAACCAGCAAATGCACAGACATTGACAAGGCCAGGAGGAAACTCTTCGCAAGGAAGAACAATGTGCAGCTCATCCCTCCAACGAAGGCAGCTCTGGAGGAACATGTCAAGAGGGCAGTGTATCAAGGTGGACATGTGTGGGGTCAGATACTGCTGCCAGCACCAGAGCTCCCTCCACCAACCAACTGGGGTTGGTCAAGGACTGGAGAAGGACAGTACACACCTTACTGGACCAGGCTAACTGAGGCAGCTCACAGCTGCATTGAGCTGGTTTCTTGCAAGTGCAAGAAAGGGTGTGTGAGGCGCTGCAAGTGCAAAAAGGCTGCCCTTCAGTGCACAGCCCTCTGTGTGTGTGAAGGGGACTGCACATGACGATGAGTCAACAACATACATGTACTTGTGGCAATGCTGAACTTGTTAACATGACACTGTTTATGTACACGTATCTTCAGTACCGGTATATACCTAGCCTCAGATACCAGTACACAGCCTCAAATACTAGACCATGTAGCATGTCAGTATTATACCTAAGACATTTACAGAACTAAGACATTCTTTTCAAAGTATTGTGTTGAATCCAATATTTGCCTAGATAATTTCCAAATAAAATTATATAACAGACTGTGATAGATAATATTAAGTTGAAATTGGTACCATTGGATTCCTTGCCCCCAAAAACATACATTTAGATACCAGAATCAAGTCAATAGCTGCATTACGTCCAGAGATAATAGCAAATGTAGATTTCAAGTGGCGGCCATTTTGAAATCCAATTTGGCAGACATAAAGAGAGAATTTCAAGTGGCCCAATATCTGAAAATGTTCGCAACATATTAATGTACATTTGTGCCAAATTTGGTGCTTGTATCACAAAATGCACAACAGGTTTGCTATGCTGCTACACTAAAAGCTTTCAGAACCATTGGAATCTCCTGCGATTAAGTTAACTCCGAGGTCCTTTCACTCACTCACCGCAGGCAGGTTGGCGGTCTTTCTGTCTTCTACCGACTCCTCTCCGCCCTTGCTCCCCCAGCTCTCTCTGTGCTCTGTCCCCCCCAATATTCCTTCAGGTCGCATAAGATCTGCGTGCAACCCTTTTATGGTTCAACTGCCAAAATCTAGGCTCTCTGCTCACCTTCACTCTTTCATTCCCCTTTTCTCCCGCCTCTGGAACAAACTCCCCCACTCCCTTCAATCCCACTCCTCCCTCCAGGTCTTTAAAACAGCTGTTCACCACCATCTCTTATCTTCCCCCATCCAAAACCTTGATCTTTTCTACCCCCACTAATTCACCCCAGATACATGTTTTTTTTTTGTTTTTTTTTTGAAATTCCAACTTCTTTCCTGGAAGTCCTTGCAGTGTTCATATGTTTTATACCTCTCCCACCTCCCCCAAAGCCCTCCCCCTCCCACATTTCTCCCATTGTCCCTGCTCTCAAATGTTGTGTTTGTGTCCTTCGCCCTCTCTCCCCATCTTGTCTGCCGCTCCCGTTATTTTTTGTGTTTCGTGTGTCGGTTTGACTTTTTGTGTGATTAATGTTAGCTCTTTCACGAGCCCCGATCTTGTATCCAAAAGAAAAACAAAAACGAAAAACATTACGAAATTACGCCGTCACATCAAACACGACCTTGAACACAAACATCGTCAACATCATCACAATGAAAACATCGTCACAAACGTTACGTTACATAATTCAAACTGTGAACACATCGAATATTGGAGAGCCCATTGCCCAAATTTGAAACACGATGGAATAATATTTACCGATCTGAACAGTGATGTGGCTTTTATTGAAATTCTAAAGATACTGTTTAGATTTTGATGACTTACGTGTGATATGATTTAACGGATGTTTCTATGAATCGTTTAAAATTAAAAAAGCCTTCAATTTCTGATATTTTGCCTTTTCATTTTGGCTTCCCAATTGAAGCCCCGCCCTTAGGGCGGGTACCGTTGCTCGTATTTCAAAATGTTGTGACCAAACTTGGTAAATGAGTTGGTTTGTTGACGAACATCCGATTTGATTTTGGTTCAGGTCCGGCCTATCGGTGGGACACAAAACGTAAACTGTTCAGCTTGGTGTAGGTATGTGCCAGAGATGTTGTAGGACTCGAGTCAACTTTTGGGGGGACTCAGAATGCCAAGAACCCAGACTCGGTCCGATTCTGGCAAAATCTTGTGTACAATAAAACATCGCCATTTGTGGATTTGCGTACCTCTTTGTACCTATTCACCATTTGTGGGATACAATGATTCGCATCTCAACAGTGGTTTCTCGCCGTCACTCTGGGTTCAAAATTTGTTTCGCACTGTTTGAAATTTAAAAACAAGTTACCCCATTGTGTGAAGGGGACTATGCCAAGTAAAAGGAGACGTTTAACGACCCTGTACGGCCCAATATAACGGAAATAAAAAAAAGTTAAAAGGCCGTTTGTACCATCATTTCCCATAACGTACTCTAACCTTTCAACACGATATACTCGTATCATACAAAAGTAGCAAAACACACATGAAAATATCTTCCAAAAATATGTTGTCTCATGACGTCCTTTCAAATATAAATTTGTGTTTCATTGAATTTTTCTGTAATCTCGGAAAACAAAACCAAATACCTTCAACTGCACAGATCAGCTTTAAAAGTACAACTGTGTGTTCCCACTTCAAGTGCTCCAGTGTGGAGGGTGTTTTCAAGGGGAGGCCTCATTAGGTGCCCTCATCAGGCAAGGCTGGGAGCAAACACTCCATGAAAGCTCATCATTCTGAAATGCAATGAAGCTGTGCTTGGCAGCAACTGGTCACACTAAGCTATGCTTCATTGAAATT
>NC_136273.1:66548778-66576278 GCF_964187855.1 Myxine glutinosa | reverse complement strand
TCTCCTCTGTAAAAACGCATCTCCTCCTGGATACGCCCTGCCTTGGGTTATATAGGCCCCCGCCCCTCAACCTTTGCGAACCTCCCCGATCGCTCTTCCTCCGCCCTCTCTAGCCAAACCCCTGGCTCATGGTTGGTCGAGTGGGGCTGGCTCACTCCTCCCCTCTATGACGAGGTGGAGACACGCCTTTCTTCCCCAACCCTACCTCGTGGCCAATGGTGGTTGAAGAAAACCGCCCAAAATGCGGAAGGCAATTGGAAGGGAGGTAATATGGGCAATCGAGGCTCGGCAATGACGAGAGGGGATGTAATATGAAATGGAGATTTTGGGGATGGGAAGGAAAGGGGATCTATTCTCTTTCACTGGTGCAATGGAGTATTTCAATTAATGGAAGACACAGCCTTACGCTAATACACATAATAAGGATATAACTGTCAAAAAAGATATATCGTGTCCTGCATGTATGTTTTATGGACTAACTACGGGAACGCCCTTTGACCTTTATACAACCACAAACGGAGGGAGGAGAGGTGATATTTTACAACAACCTTTTACAACAACATTTTACCACAACAATAAAATAAAAAAAACATTCTCATATCCACAACACTGCACCCTCCTCCCCTTAGGCACGTCCCGGGCCTATAACTTTTACCTTAGTGTGGCACGTAGGTGTAGTTCCCTCTACTTTTAACCTGACCCTGAGTGCGACAGTTTTAAAACATAAATAAATGTGTCCCGCTGCTCCATTGCACCCTGCCTAACAGACTTACGCCCACAGTTAACCGAATTGCAGAATGGTCTTCAAACTATACACTGACGGTGGGAAGCATTATTTACAATGACGCTATTTTTATTTACAAAACTAACCCAGGACCTGTGATTGTTCTTTCTGGGGGGGAGACAGTCTGCTCTGCATCGACGCACCATGAACGCACCCAAAAACGCACCAATACAAGCCCAAGCACCAATCGGTGCAGTCACCATTGTTCATCAATGTTCAACAATAAAATGAATTCAACAACCCCTAACCCTGCAGGTGTCTCTTGCTCTTCGGCTCCCTCTGCTGGTGATTATTATTTGTTCTTCCAGATGTTGTCATTCTTTTGCTTTGCTTACTGGCGGCCTATTTTCAATAAAGTGTGCCCAATGTGTCCTTTTTTATTTGCTTTATTTATGGCCCACAGGGCCGACTAGTGTGGTTCACCTGTGGGGCATCGGTGCCCTGTGGCCAAGGTCCGCCAGCAAGATTTCAGGCCCTCATGGCCGGTTCCAGCAGAGGGGCCATGCCCCAACCCATGGGGCCCATAAGTGGTGCTCGGCCACAGACATGTGGTCCATAATGTGGTGCATCGATGCAGACAGCTGGTTCTGGGAATTTCGGGCGCACAATGGCCGACCCACGCACGCTCCCCTCGGCACCCATTGGCGCACAGGTCATGTGGGAGACAAAAGGGGAAAGACAATTGAGCGAGGGGTAAGGTCACAAGGGTACACATCAATAAGGCAATGCAAGGCGAAATGCGTACGGAGGGCGAAGTGAGAAAGCTCGTCCCTACCGTACGTCACCCCCCTGTCACCTACCCTACCCTTGCCCTTACCCCATATGTACAAAAATCTACACATTTACAAATTTGTCACTACTGTCACGTCTTCCCCATATTTCCCCTATACCAAATTCGTCTCCACAATCCCTCTACTTCAAAATTTGCCATCACCAAATTCATCATCAATCCTCATAAGGAGGCAGAGATGGAACATCAAAGCACAATGTCACACCCACGTCATGATGCGTCTCACAATCCAAACATTTGCATCAAAAATAATTAAACATGGCATGGTGCGGAGTACCTGTCACCTCAGGTGAGTGGATGCAGATGGTGCGAGGAGATCCTTCATCCTAACTATCCTCTAAATGATTTTAACACACTTTACACTACCCGGGGTCTTTCTCCTGCCAAACCATTGGCCCTCTTACACTATGGGTTCTAAAAACCAATTCCCATTGACCAAACTGTGGTGCTTTTCAATTTGGGGTCTCACTCCCCCGATTCATCTCCCGGTGCCCTCGCACAATTTCTGGGCTGTGGCGTGTACCTCTCCCAGCGGGTCTACCCACCTGCACACCTCCACCACTGCAGTTGCCACCCGAGCTTACCTAGCTCCTCACCCTAACCTAACTAACTGGGGACAGCCCCTCCTGGCTCTGTCACCCCATGGTGCCCTCTGGCACTGGGCTACCCGGGTCCGTCCTCCGGATCCTCGGGCCCCATCCACAACAACTACTACCGGCTCCCAGAGCCCACCTGCGGCCTCACCTGGCCGACATCCTCACAGTGGTGGAGTGCCCAAACCAACTACACACACTAACAGGCTACACGCCCAGCCATTTCCACAACACTAATGCACCCATCCAAATACCATTCTTTCACCTCGCACCACAGATGCCAATATCCAACCACAATTTACCTGTACCCTCTACCTAACACTTACACTACCCGCCCCGGGTATCCGTGATGGGGGTCCACTCTTCCCCCATTCACACCTTCGCACCATCCACTCCACTCCACAATTTCCACCATACTCACTCCACGACCATCCATTCCAATACTCCATACCATTTATTCCATACACCTGTCTTTCATTCACCTGTCGTTGCACACCTGTGCAATCCTACCTGGTGCCACCTGCACCCTCCTCCTCTTCCTGGACCATTTGGTCAACACAACACGCAATCACCACTACTCCCTCATACACTGCTCCATACACCTGTTCAGTTGCACACCTGTGCAATCACACCTGTTCAATTCTCACACATACGGCATCATCTCATCTAACTACTCCCCTCTGAAACTTGCGCTTCCCAGTCGTCCCTTTAAACTATTGCGCTCCCTCGTCATTATCATCCACACTAATCTACCTGCGTCCCCCCTACAGGTATCAGTCACTAACTAACCTTAACGTCACCTAATGTCATCTTCGCTAGATCCCTACAATATAACCTAACCCACCCGGGCTAGTTTTCACTGCCATACACCCCATAAGCTATAGCGCATTTGCCCCCACCTGTGAGGGATGGTGGATTTGCCATCCCACCACATCGGGGGTCTCTCACTATAAATTTTGCTCGTCCAAATTCCAACCAATTCAAAAATTTTCCATTTACTGCCAATTCTACCCACTATTATAAATTTCGTATCAAATCACGATCACTATCACCATCACCCGTCTACTTATTAGGTCCTCTCGGTGCGCCATGACATCATTAAACTCGGTTCGTAAAGCCGAGCAATGAATTCGGGTGGTTTGGTTGCCTGCAGGTTGAATCCGTCCGGCTTTCGGTTCAAGGGAGGTGGTTTGGCTGGACCGAGATTCCACGCACCATCTCGGCGCGGCACCTTGCGGTCCCGGGCCCGATGGCTCAATCTCCCCCGGTCGGAACCCCGTCCCCACGAGGGGGCACCGTTCCGCCTCCTCCCACTCGCCCTCGAACCGGACCGGTCGCCTCGCCCGACAAAGCCCGGACTCGACCGTGCGGGGCGGGGCCAAGCCCGAATCGGCAACGACGCTTCGAAGAGAAGCGACGCAGCATCGATCCGCGCCGGGCCTCGCACCCAACAAAGCACCCCACGCCCCGAGTGCTCGCATCGGCTATCCGTCGCCCTAACCGCTAACCTGGTTACCGTCGATGCTTTACTTGCATGCTCACAAGCATACGCTACCCCTTTCACCCTCACAAAAATACACCCATTCGCCGACGCACACTTTTTCCTCCCACGCGTGCCATTTCCACTCACACGGGACCCTTCACCAACGCCCGGATGCTTCCTCGATCCCAAGCGCGCGAAAATTCTTTTGTCGCTAAACATCCTCTTACAAAATCTCCCCGCACAATACACAACAGCACGTCTCACCTTCGGGGTTCTTCTTCCTCCCTGCACCAAAACCTGCAAACTTCCATTCGGGTTAAGCACAGCATCGTGATGTGAGCAGGGACTTTGCACATATTCCATTTCTCCCTGCAATTCCCGGGCTACCTCCGTCATCTCTTCAATTTCAATGCCCACTTCCGCTTTTTCTGTACTCACCTCGACGACCGTTGGCTTTAATAAAATTCCCTCTACCTCATCGGTCGCCGGCTTTTCCAAACCCCGGGTCGCGATTTCTACCCCCGTCATTGTACCCGCGCTTTTCTCCGCTTTGCTCAACCAGCGCTTTTCGACTCGCGTTACCTCCTCGTGCACCCCTGGGACCCTTTCGCCCAACTTGCGGTCTCTGTCCCTCTGCTCCCTTTCCTCCCTATCGGCCCTCATTCCGTTCGTTGTTGCTTCAATTTGGTTACTCAACCGCTCACTCTGAGCATCCATCCGGTTCCCCAAGTCATTTTTGAATTGCTCCCTCATCTCAGCCATAAGGGCCTCCATTTCAGCCATAAATGATTGCACGTCTTCCACCGTTGGTACAAAGGGCGCGGCTAAATTTGGCGCCACAATAATCATGTGCGCGAGGCCGCCATTTTGTGCGTCTGATACTCCCTCAACCGCCTCCTCATTGCTCCCCTCCATTTGATCCTGGGTTACTCCTAACCCCTCCTCTAGCTCACCCACCGGCATTCGATCGCCTTGACCAGCCATGGCGCGATTTCAAAGTTCAGGTTTTGTAAAACAAAACAAATTTCGGCCGCTCCAAATTTTGACCAAATTTTTTTTTTTTTTTCCTATTCGTTTTAAAAATTTGGTTCGGGCCTCGAATCCCACTCCCAGACACCAATTGTTACAGATCGCGGTTTAGATGTTATGATGACCGAGCGGTGGTGTATTTAACCGCGACCTAACAGGATCCCTGACTCACCCGATTCACCCAGGACTTTGGCCGGATCGCACCACAGCTAGTCAATAGGGAAAAGACAAAGGCGACGAATGCAAAGAGGAAAAGGAATAAAACGAGAAAACGTACAGACGAGTAATGGGGTTTATTATTTACACACACAAGCAAAAAGGAGCAATCACGTTTTATTTACAACACATAAGACGCAGGTGGCACAGTGCAAATTTTAGCTTACCTACAGACTTAATTAAATACCCAGGGACAGAACAAACAAAACAAACTCACGTATACAAGAAGGATGGAATGGAATGAAGGTGGATGGCTGGAGGGAGAGGGAGGTCCAAGGGGGTCCCGCAGCACAACCGGCGCGTTTAGCAGCCGGCGTTCAGGCCAGGCCCCACGCTGCTGTTTTGGCTGCTGTTTTGGCTGCCGTGTACGTCGCGTGCTTTGCCAGGCCTTGTCCCACTCGTCTGGTCCAAACCCTCAACTCTTTCTTGGTTCACTCACTCCTCACCACCGACTCCTCACCGCAACCAACTGACCACCGACTCCTTACCACCGCAACCAACGCAACCACTGACCCTCCTCTGGCAACCGACTCAGACCAACTCCTTGCGACCGACTCCTTGTGACCAACTCCAGGCCTTTCTGTCTTCTGCTCTCCTCTGTAAAAACGCATCTCCTCCTGGATACGCCCTGCCTTGGGTTATATAGGCCCCCGCCCCTCAACCTTTGCGAACCTCCCCGATCGCTCTTCCTCCGCCCTCTCTAGCCAAACCCCTGGCTCATGGTTGGTCGAGTGGGGCTGGCTCACTCCTCCCCTCTATGACGAGGTGGAGACACGCCTTTCTTCCCCAACCCTACCTCGTGGCCAATGGTGGTTGAAGAAAACCGCCCAAAATGCGGAAGGCAATTGGAAGGGAGGTAATATGGGCAATCGAGGCTCGGCAATGACGAGAGGGGATGTAATATGAAATGGAGATTTTGGGGATGGAAGGAAAGGGGATCTATTCTCTTTCACTGGTGCAATGGAGTATTTCAATTAATGGAAGACACAGCCTTACGCTAATCTATCTATAATTCCACTAATCTCTGTGTGTATGCGACCGCTGTTTCTCGACAACTACCGGTCCGATATACTTTAAACTTGCCAGGTATATTGCTGGGGACCCGAGGATGTGCCTTTTCAAGGTTTGAAATTAATCGGACAAGTAGTTACCGAGCTATGTCCAAAAAACGATTCGACCAATCAGAGAGCAGCGAGCTACCGAGCTATGGCGATTTAGCCGTTCGCCGTTCGCTTTGGCTTTGCGAATGGACCAAACCATTTCATGTAAATAGAGGGGGGGGGGGGGGGTTCTACCGTACTCGCAAGCCGTTCGCTTTGGCTTTGCGAATGGACCAAACCATTTCATGTAAATAGAGGGGGGGGGATATAATTTTAGATATATATATAGTACGGGCATTGCCCTAGTCTATCTATAATTCCAGTAATCTCTGTGTGTATGCGACCGCTGTTTCTCGACAACTACCGGTCCGATATACTTGAAACTTGCCAGGTATATTGCTGGGGACCCGAGGATGTGCCTTTTCAAGGTTTCATATTAATCGGACAAGTAGTTACCGAGCTATGTCCAAAAAACGATTCGACCAATCAGAGAGCAGCGAGCTACCGAGCTATGGCGATTTAGCCGTTCGCCGTTCGCTTTGGCTTTGCGAATGGACCAAACCATTTCATGTAAATAGAGGGGGGGGGGGGTTCTACCGTACTCGCAAGCCGTTCGCTTTGGCTTTGCGAATGGACCAAACCATTTCATGTAAATAGAGGGGGGGGGATATAATTTTAGATATATATATAGTACGGGCATGCCCTAGTACACATAATAAGGATATAACTGTCAAAAAAGATATATCGTGTCCTGCATGTATGTTTTATGGACTAACTACGGGAACGCCCTTTGACCTTTATACAACCACAAACGGAGGGAGGAGGGGTGATATTTTACAACAACCTTTTACAACAACATTTTACCACAACAATAAAATTAAAAAAACATTCTCATATCCACAACAATATATATATCTATATATATATATATCTATATATATATATATATATCTATATATATATATATATATCTATATATATATATCTATATATATATATATCTATATATATATATATCTATATATATATATATATCTATATATATATATATCTATATATATATATATCTATATATATATATATCTATATATATATCTATATATAGTTGCGGTTTTGAGTTTTGTATAATAAAGGTTAAATTTCCCCCTCATAGTTAGTCACACAACAACACGTAGCCTCGCGATCATTCAGTTATTTCATAGTATGTGTGAGAATAGTCCTGTTCCTGTGTCAGTTTTGTGTTGAGTAGAATAATGAGAGTAGGTCCTTCTCATACTTCCATTGCCTTATGCCGCCTCCATTGCCTTATGCCTCTTACGCCTCTTTGTGCTGCCTTTGGCTTTTTGGCGCGAATTAACACGAGGCCGGCCTGGAGGGTCGGGTCGGGACCGAATGAGGGCGGCGAAGAAGCTGACGGTAAGCGCGAGCCGCCAATCAGGGCTCACAGGGAGTGGCTGCAGCATGGCGTCACAGGGCGTGGTTGGAACGTTCGAGAAGGCTCAGGGCGTGGAAAATATAACCCGTTGCGCAAAGCCCCCAGGAGCAGTGCGGTGAGTTGAGGAGAGAAGAGGAGTTGAAGGAGCGCGGTCAGCAGTGGAGTTTGAGAGACATGAGATTGGAGAAAGACGCGCATGAACCAAGATACGAGCTCATATCAAAGTGACGCCCGGTTGAGCATAAGGCCGACCCTATATTGCATTGGGTTACGTGAGTAATAGCGCGCTGGTTACTAAACGCGCTGTGGAACCGCCCAGCCGCGCTGACAGACGCGTACGTCTCCTTCCTTCCTCATCATCTGCCTTTTGTTCGGGAGATGCGCCACAAGGATCCTTGCACCGCCTGCTTGCCATCATCGCGGGATGTGCTGTGACCGAGGAGAGCCGGACGGGGCCGTTCCTGGACGACCCAAGTCGGCTCGTTTGGCCTGAACATCGTCCTGCCTGCAATTTCCCTGTGTGAGTGTGAACGGGCCCGCGTCTGGGCTTTAGGATAAGACTGCTTAAGTTCTGCTCTGTGTCTCTGCTTCTACCGATCATTGTACATAATATTAGGAATAATAATTAAACCTGTGTTCTTCCTTCCATTCGATTGTTCTTGTGTTTTCCATCATTGACTAAGCGTGGTACGAATAGAACCGCTCTAATCAGGGTCCGATATTAAAGGTGACTGCATGGACCACGTGGTACGCAATCCGCTCGGTGTACTCAAATTACACGTGGCTCATGCGAGGCTTGGTTCCCCACTTCTGTGGCAGCGCAGGTATTTAGGTACAAGCGAGACTTGGTCCCGAAACCTTACCTTGCGTTTGCCCGGAAGAGGTGTTTCAAGTCTCTCGGTTACGCCAGGCCCAGAAAGAACAAGGGGCTTTATCTCCCCTTGGTAAGGGTAAGAAGGGCGGCGGAAAACCGTAACATTTGGTAGTCAGGAGTGGGGATTTGGAACCCTGGACAAAATTTTGGACACCAAATTTACATATTGGCCGTAACATTTGGTGTCGGGGAGTGGGATTGGACCTGGAGTGCGCTTCACGCACTCAAAATTACGAGTCGACGAAATTTAGTTATTAAAACCAAATTTAATGCGTACCATGGCTAGCCAAGACGGTCGAATGCCGGTGTGGGTAGATGAAGAAGTCGAATTGATAACCCAGGACCCACAGGAAGAGTTGGTAGAAGAGGAGGAAATTTATGGGGGGGGGGGGGGGGCGGTAGCTGGCGAAGAAAATGGCGGCTCCTCGCACGTGGCGGTGGCAGCTGGGCCCGCTGTGCAAGACTGGTTGGGCATTGCACTATTGCTAATCCAGATGAATGCAAAAATGGACGCCCAAATTAATTACATGGACGCAATGAGGGACGAAGCAAGGCGTAACCAGGACGAATTGAAAGAAGCAATAGACGCCCAAAGTAACAAATCCACCAAGGAAATGAAAGAAATGAAGGTCGAACTGAATGCGAAAATGGACGCCCAAAAGAACGACATTAAAAAAATGAATGAAAGAAAGGACACCCGAGGGGAGATATTAAAAGAAATGGGGGACAAATCCACCCGGGAAATTGAAAAATTCGGGGGAGGACATTGGGCGCAGGTTGAGCGGGAAGGTCGCAATGGGGCACGACGATGTAACACGGTGTGAGGAACGCGTGGGGAGCGAGCTTGGGCAGAGCGCAGCTAAGTTGACCGAGGGTATGGAAATTGCGACACGGGGTGTCGAAGAACCGACGATTGGCGAATTGGGAAAAGAAATTTTATGGGCGCCGACGGTCGAGATAGAAAATGAATCACAGAGGGAAGTAATGGAATGCGCACAAAGTTTGTATTTGCATCGTGATGTCGGGCTTGCTAACCAAATGGAAAGTTTGTAGGTACTGACGGGAAAAGAGGTGCCCAAGGTGAGTATAATTAATGGCGGAAATGTGTTTGGCGCGAAAAGGTTTTTGGCGTGCTTGGGAGATGGACGAAACCCGGGTGGTCGTGGAAGGCCCATTGTGCGGTGTACGAGGGCGACTGGTGCGCATGTGAGAGAAAGGTGTGCACCGGAGCGCGGGTGTCTGCGAGAAAAGTGCGCCAGAGTGTGTGGTGACGGAGCATGTAACGGGAGAGTGTTACAGAGAGTGTGCAGGAGTGCACACCAGAGCGTGTTGTAGAGTGTGTGCAGGAGTGCACACCCAGGGGTGTTAGAGTGTGCGGTAGAAGAGTGCGTACCGAAGTGTGTGAGGGGTGTGAGTGCGCCTAGGTGTGCGAGTACGGTGTGCGAGGGAGAATGCACACCAGCGGACGTGAAAGGAGAGTGTGCGGTAACAGAATGTATGGGAGGCGCAGGGATGCCTCGGTGTGCGAGTGCGGAGTGGGTCGCAAGTGGTGAGAACGCGGCTCAAGCATTGACACCGACCGGGGTAGCGTTTAGCGCGACGGATAGCCGACGTGAGCCCTCTGAGTTGTGAGCGGCAGGGACCGGCCGGGATCGGTGGTGCGGCGGTTTCACAAGGACCGCCATGCACGACACGTGTCGGACCCCGCCCTGTATGGTTGGTGCCGCGCCGTGGCGGTAAAGGCAATCGGCAAGTTTCAAGGGGAGGTAGGAGATTTCGTAGCCGTGCACCTTTGCGGGTGCGGTGCTCCGACCGTGGGCGGTTGGGCCATCGTGCGTGGGACCGTGAGGCCCCGCGCCGAGATGGGCTCCTGCATCTCGGCCCATCCATGCCGCCTCTCCTGGATCGAAAATGCCGGACGGACCCAACCTACAGGAGACAAACCAACCGCATGGATCGCTCGGCCTTTCGAAGCCGAGCCGTGATGACGACGTATTCCCACACGGAGAGGCTCAAGTATAGCGGACTGATGGAAATAGTGTACCCTATGTGGGGAAATGGTAGTTTAACCATTCCTCACATGCCAGGGCCCATGAGCATTAGATTAGGGGGATGGCAGTGACAGGCACATGGGGGTGCCAACGATGGTTACCTCCATGGGGCACCGAAGCTAGCCGAGGGAGGGCTAGGATAATGTTAGGGATTTAGATGACAGTAGAAGACATGAGATTTAAGTAGTGACATCTGAACTATAGGGGGGACGTAGGTAGTTTCGATGGATGTTAATGACGAAGGGTGTGCTTAGTGTAACGGGATGACGGGAAGCACGAGTTTTCGGGGAAAAGCAGTTAGATATATGATGAGGAATTGTTTGAGAATACATGGAATCGGTTTGAGGAGTAAGAACGAAATGTGTGTGAGCACAAAAGGTGTGCGAGATAAAAGGTGTGTGAGCTAAATGGTGTGCGAGATAAATGGTTTGCGAGATAAAAGGTGTGGAATGCTTGGTGTGGAATAAAAGGTGTGGAATGCATGGTGCGAAGGAGTGAATGGGGGGCGATGGAACCCATTCACGAAAGCCCGGGGTGGGTAGCTTAAAGCCAGGTAGAGGGCTTAGGCAAAATTTGTATGGATATTGACACCTATGGTGCAGGTAGTGGCAAAGTAGTGCTTTGGAGGGTGCGTGAGACTGTGGAATGGCTGGGCGTGTGGTTTAATTGGTGCATGTGGTTATTGGGGCACTCCGCCACTGGTAGTTTGTCGGCCAGGTGAGGCCACAGTAGGCTCTGGGAGCCAGTTAGGGTAGTTGTGAGTTGTTCAGTGGGGCCCGAGGATCCAAGGGAAGGACCCAGGTTGCTCAATCCCAATGTGGGCATCAGGGGGTAAAGTGCCAGGAGGGGCCTTACCCAGTTTAGGTAGTCGCAGGAGCAGGTAAGCTCGGGTGGCGACTTCAGTGGCGGAGGTGCGCAGGTAGGTAGACCTGCTGGTGGAGCCACACGACCCAGCCCCGAAATTGTGCAAGGGCACAGTGAGAAAAATTGGGGTGTGAGACCCAAATTCAGATGGCATCACAGAGTGGGCAATGGGAATTCGGTTTTTAGAACCACATAGTTTAAAGAGGCCGATTGGCAGGGTATGACCCCGGTTAAGTTAAAGGAGTTCATGCCAGTTAGTGTAGTGAAGAATTGAGAAATTCCTTTCGTGCCATCCACCGCCATTCACCAAGGAGGACGAAGCTCCACACCAAGACCAAGTAAACTGTTTGAGTGTAAGACGCATCATGACATTATGGGACATTGTGTTTGTTCCATTCCTTCCTTCCTGGGAGGGATTGGGAGACGAATTTGAGGTAGAGGGGGATATGGGAGACAGAACGTAGAGACGAATTGTAAATACAGGGAAGGGCTAGGGTAGTGTAAGCGACGTTGGGGGGGTACGGACGGATAGGGACGAGCCTGCTCTGCTCGCTCTTCCGCGCCCCTTGTGCTGCATTACCTTGTTTTGCTGTGTACCTTTGTGCCCTTCCCGCTTTGCTGGTCGTGCTTTGTCTCTTCCCCGACCTCAGTACCATTTTGGAGGTGGAACTGTGCAGCACCATCGACCTGTGCAGCATCCCTGCTGCACTTTGCTACATATGTGCAGCCGAAACAGCGCAGCACTTTGCTGCCATATCCTTGTGTTGTAACTTTGCTGCACCTGTGCAGCACTTTGCTGCCACAAACACTTTGCTGCACATTATACACTTATGGACCACAAGTTTTGTGGCCTAACACCTCTGCTGTGCAGCATCTTTCTGCAGCGTCACCTTGCATCTTCGGACCACTTGTTTTGAGTGGCATTGATGTCACGCAGTCGGACCTGTAATGAAATTGTGTCCAAGTTGAACCCAGGTGTTATGCTGTCTCCGACCACTGAGAGGCTCCTATAAGAACTCAGACGAACATCGCTCCGACACATTCCTGTGACATTTATTCTGTGTGATAGTGTATACGCGAATGGTGCATATTCCTAGATGTTCCAGGCCTGCTTGCACTAATTGCTAATCCATTGTTACTTCCATGATTACGGAATACTGATACAAACTTGATGATTTCTTACAGGTGTTGCCAGAGATCGAAACTGAATTAAACCTACTATTGGGACAATGTTGTCGACCTTGATTCTTACAACAATTAATTCAGCTTCCTCTCTTCGTCCCAAACGAGAACAACATGGCTCATAAGCTGATCCGAGTCCCGGTTTTCAGCGCAGACCCCCAGGCGATGGACGTGGTTGCGCCACTGATACATTGGCTGAAAATCTTGGCTAATCATCTAAATTCCCAGGAGGGAATCACCGCTGACACGAAGCTTGCAGTGCTGCAATCCAAGGTGAACCACACTGTGTACATGTCCATTACACAGTGCGTGACGTACGATGCTGCTGTGGCCGAGCTGCGACGTATCTACATTAAAACACGAAGCGTGGTCTACTCCAGACATTTGCTTGCGTCTCGTCGACAACAGCCCACGTAGACCATAGACCAATTCGCTCAAGACCTCCGACGAATACTGAAGGGCTGCACCCCTGCGGTACGCACCCATGATCAAGTCTGTGATGACCTTGTCCGCGATGCTTTTGTCTCAGGTATAAGATCGCCGGTCGTCAGACAAAGGCTACTTGAAGAACCCGACTTGACCCTCGAAGAAGCCCTTCGGTTATCTCACGTGTACACCGATGCGTGGGAACAATCCGACGCGTATGAACGCCCATACGTCACTGCGGGGATATCCCGACAGACTCGACCGGAGAGAGCTCCCGCCGAGCTAGAGGATGCTGCACCTCCGCCAGAATCGGGGACAACGGACACTCTCGAGGACCCGGACCCGAGTTTGACGGTGGCTGCAGCTGCCGGACCCGCGCCGGGAGAGAGATTCGCCGCCCCGACCGCTATGGTTGGGACTGACTGACATGGACTGGCAATTGCTGCTCACTGATATTACCGGCACTGCCCTCTCTTGGATTAAATCATACCTCTCTGACAGACGCCAGTTCATCTCCATCAATAACTGCAAATCCCCCACTGCTCCCCTCCCCCAAGGTGTCCCCCAAGGTTCAGTTCTTGGCCCCCTCCTCTTCATCCTTTACCTGTCCCCCCTCGGTCACTTAATCCGCCGTCATGGTCTCCAATTCCACTGCTTCGCCGATGACATCCAGCTTTTCATCTCCACCAAGTCCGTCTCCACCGACACCCACTCTATCCTGACAAACTGCATCTCTGAAATAAAATCCTGGCTTCAAATCAACTTCCTCAAACTTAACTGTGATAAATCTGAAATAATCATCATTGGCCCAAAAACGCTCACAAAATCCACCCATAACTTTGCCCTCAACATCGACGGTATCCCAGTATCCACCTCCCCTCTCATCCGGAATCTTGGCGTCATCTTTGACCAAACCCTCTCCTTCGACAAATACACTAAACAGATCACAAAGACAGCCTTCTTTCACCTGAAAAACATCGCCCGTCTCCGCTCATCCCTCTCCTCCACGGCTGCAGAAACCCTCATCCACGCCTTCATCACCTCCCGTCTGGACTACTGCAATAGCCTCCTCTATGGTTCACCCTCAACAATCACCAATAAACTCCAATACATTCAGAACTCCGCTGCCCGTCTACTCACCCATTCCCGGACCCGTGACCACATCACCCCCATCCTTTACAAGCTTCATTGGCTCCCCATCTCCCAGAGAATCCAGTACAAAATCCTCCTCTTGACCTACAAAGCCCTCCATAACCTGGCCCCATCCTACCTGGCTGACCTCCTCTCCAGACTCACTCCCACCCGCAACCTCCGCTCTGCTGGTACCAACCTCCTGACCCCCACCATCCGGACCAAATTCAGATCCTGGGGGGACAGGGCCTTCTCCATCGCTGCTCCCACCCTCTGGAACTCACTACCTCACACCATCAGAGACTCCTCCTCACTCACCACATTCAAAACATCACTCAAGACCCACCTGTTCAGCACTGCATTCAACATTCAACCCACAGCATTTAACCCCTGACTATCACTTCTCCTTCTCCCTCCTTTTGCTTTAAATATTTCCCTATTGATTCTTGTCTTTTTGCAATTGTTGTTTTCATGTTTTGTTATGCATTATGTTTTGCACTCTGTCAAAGCGCCTTTTGGGCTTCATGAAAAGCGCTATACAAAATAAATGAATTATTGTTATTATTATTATTACTCTGCTGCTATGTGCTGCTAACTTGATTTCTGCCTTAGTGGAAGTGCAGTTTTAACAGTGGGGAGAATGTAATTAAATTGTGTCTAAGTTGAACCCAGGTATTATGCTGTCTCCGACCACTGAGAGGTTCCTATAAGAGCTCAGACGAACATCGCTCCGACACATTCCTGTGACATTTATTCTGTGTGATTGTGTATACTCGAATGGTGCGTATTCCTAGATGTTCCAGGCTTGCTTGCACTAATTGCTAATCCATTGTTACTTCCATGATTACGGAATACTGATATAAAGCTTGATGATTTCTTACAGGTGTTGACAGAGATCGAAACTGAATTAAACCTACGATTGGGACAATGTTGTAGACCTTGATTCTTACAACAGGACCACATAGGGTTGGTCCTGCTTGGCGATGAAATGAAATAAACACATTCTTTGTGTGTTTTTATTATGGTGTGCTAGGGACGAGAAGATTTGTAGGAATGGCCTGTATGCCGGTCCGGGGGCTAGCGGGTTTGATATATGCACACAGAAGATGCAAGAAGCAAGCAGCAAATGTGAATTTTTGAATGTGTTTTGTGGTTTTGCTGTGCTTTCTCTCCCCTCCAATCTTCTTTCCAAAAAGAACAGGTCCTGGGTCATAGAACTGTAAATAAGAGTAAAATTTTCTGTGCTTATATATAAAATGCTGCCCACCAGCTATATGTTTAGTTTGACAAATTCCGGATTCGGTTAATTGTGGGCGTGATTCTGTTCGATTAGCTACTCAATGCAATAGGAGGGACATATTTAGTGTTTTAAAACTGTCGCACCCACGGGTTAGAGTAAATGTTAGAGGGAACCACATCGATATGTCGCATGTTTTTTTTTTTTTTTTTTTTTTTTTTTTTTTTGTATACTGAATCGAGGCTCGTGAAAGAGCTAATATTTACTTAACAAACAAATCAACCAGACAAACAAAACACACAAAAAGCGGGAGCGGAAAACAAGATGGGGAGAGAAGGTGAAGCACACAAACACAACATTTGAGAGCAGGGAGATGTGTGGAAGGGAGAGGGCTTGGGGGGAGGAGGCATGGGAAGGGGGGGGGGGGGGGGTGGAGGGAGAAGTATAAAACACAAGGACACCAATGACTTCCAGGACAGAAGTTGGTATTTCAAAAAAGTGGAATTGGGGTGAAATTAGCGGGGGTAGAAAAGATCAAGGTTTTGGATGGGGGAAGATAAGAGATGGTGGTGAACAGCTGTTTTAAAGACCTGGAGGGTTGAGTGGGATTGAAGAGAGTGAGGGAGTTTGTTCCAGAAGCGGGAGAAAAGAGGAATGAAGGAGTGAAGGTGAGCAGAGAGTCTTGATTTTGGCAGTTTGACCATAAGAGGGTTGCAGGCAGATCTTGTGCGACCTGTGGGAATATTTGCGGGACAGAGCCCAGAGAGAGCTGGGGGGGGCAAGGCCAGAGAGGAGTCGGTAGAAGTTGGAAAGACCACCAACCTGCCTGCGGTGAGTGAGTGAGAGGCCCTTGGAGTTAGCTTCATCGCGGGAGATTCCAATGATTCTGAATGCTTTGGTTTCAACAGCGTGAAGACGAGCTAGGTGTGAGGCAGGAGCACCAGCCCAGAGGGGAGAGCAGTATTCCATTGAGCTGTGGATGAAAGCCTAGTATGTGGTGAGGAGCTCAGGTGTGCCAAGGAAGGACTTCGCACGACGGAGGATGCCCAGTCGGCGACTGGCTTTGGAGGCCAGATTTGAAATGTGGTTTTCCCAGGAAAGATCATGGCAGATAGAGAGACCCAAAAGCTTGAGTGACAGAACTTCTTGGAGAGGATTATTCAGAAAGTGGATGGGAAGGTTGTCCAGTCGGTCTTTTCGGAGAGACATCGTAAGAGTGTGAGATTTGTCAGGATTGAAAGACATGTTCCACTTGTTTGCCCAGTCTGTGATTTTGTCCAGGTCTGCAGAGAGTGAGGAGGCAGCAGACTGCCGATCTGAGGGATGAAGAATGGAGCGACAGAGAGTAGAGTCATCAGCAAAGAGATACAGAGGATTTTCAAGAGAGTCAGAGAGATCATTGATGAAGACCAGAAAAAGCACAGGGCCTAGAACACTGCCTTGTGGAACTCCAGCCTGAACAGGAAGAGGAGATGAGAGAAACCCATTCAGGGCCACACGTTGACTACGACTAGAGAGGAAGTCCGCCAGCCATGCGTGGAGATTTCCATGGATACCAAAAGAGGAGAGTTTGGTGAGCAGAGCGGGGTGCCAGACCGTATCGAAGGCACGTGATATGTCAAGGGAGACTGCTCTAATTTCCTGTTTGGCATTGAGGACCTCCATCCATTATTGAGAAAGCAGAAGCAGCATGTCCAGAGTAGAGTGTCCATGTCTGAAACCAAATTGATGATCAGAGATCAAGCCATTGGAGAAGAGGAAAGATTTCATATCTGAAGCAATGATGGATTCCATGACTTTGCTGATAATTGGGAGAAGGCTGATTGGTCTGTAGTTGCTGGGATCTGTTTTTGCACCTTTTTTGTGCTAAGCGGTGATGTTGGCAGATTTCCAAGCAGATGGAAGATGACCTTGAGCAAAAGAGAGGGTGAAGAGAACAGAGAGAGGGAGTGAAAGAGCGGAAGAACAGGATTTTAGGACCCATGGGCTGATGCCGTCAGGTCCAGTTGCAGAATCCGAGTCGAGGGTTGACAGAAACTTTTCCACCTTGTCAGGAGGAAAGGACACAGAGTCCAGGAGCAGCTGGGTACGACTGGGTACGGTGGGTACAGAGAGGGATGGGTTTGGGACACAAGATTTAGAGGCAAACACAGAGTTGAGGCATTCAGCTTTTTCACGTGCGGAGTCAGCCGTGTGGCCATTTGAGGTGAGGGAGGGGATGGAGGGGGAACAAACACCAGAAACAGATTTGACCAGACGCCACCAGGATTTGGAAGAGGGAGACAGATAAGAGAGTTTGGTCCTGAGAACGGAGAGATATTGTTTCCTGGCTCTCCTGAGGGTGGACACACACTTGTTTCGGGCTTTGTGAAAGGAAATGAGATTTCCTTCCGTTGGATTTGCTTTCCAGGAGACGAACAAAGTTGTTTCTGGGCAATAGCCTCACCACAAGATTCCGTGTACCATGGACGGGAGGAAGGGTATGACAACAGAAGACGAGATGGGATAAATCTGTGCATGAGAGAGAGCAGTTTGCTTTGGAAGAATTCCCAGGAAGAATTTATGTCAGAGGCAGTAGAGATGGGAGACCAGTCCAGATGATTGATGGCTGCTTGAAGACCGTGCCAGTTGGCCTGAGTGAAATGCCAGACTCGTCGACGCTGAGGAGGCTCTCTGAGAATGGTCAGAGAGATGTCCACTTTAACAAGCACATGATCAGAAGAGCTGATTGGAGCAGAAGAAGAGCAGCAGACATTTTCAGGGAAGTTAGTCATAACCAAGTCCAGAAGAGAAGATGCTCCGTTGACTGAAATCCGGTTCGGGAAATTGACAGATTGTGTCAGTCCCAGTGAGTCACAGAAGTCCTTTGCTGAAGAGCCATGGCTGGTGAGAGAGGTACCCACACCCAGCCAACTGGCATGGTGACAGTTGAAATCACCACATATGAGGAAGAGAGAGTTGGGATGGGTAGATAGAAGTTGGTCCATATTCTCAGACAGAGAGATGTAGATGGAGTCATCACTGTTTGGTGGATGGTACAACACACATATGAACAAAAGGTGGGAGCGAAGGGGAAGCCGTAGCCAAAGGTATTCCTGGGGGTGAGGTGGAGAGAGGGCAGTGCAGGGCGAGTGAGGAAGAGAGTTTTTTATAAAGATAGCAACCCCACCTCCAGGACGAGGCTCAGGTCTATCATACCGGAGTAGGGAGTAACCTGGGAGAGATACCAAGGAATCAGAGACATCATGAAGGAGGAAAGTTTCTGTTACGCAGATCACGTCTGGTTTGTCAGAAGCAACCTGTATGGAGAGATCAGACATGTTTGAGCGAAGGCCCTGGATGTTTGAGGTCCATACTGTTAAGGAAGAGGAAGGGGGAGCATCGGATACAGAACAGGGGGGGGGGGGGGGGAGCGGTAGGGTAAGATGTGGAAGAGGAGGAAGAGGTAGGGAGAGCTGTTGAAGGTGTGTCAGAGATTACAGAATAGCTCGGAGAAAGGGAAGGATGGGGCAGACAAAAGGTTTGATGGTGATTGGGAGAGGCGCAGAGGTGTTATTTGAGGAGGGGGAAGAGCGAGGCAGAAGGTTGAGGGAGATGAAGGTGAAAGTTGGAAGGGGGAAGAAGCGGGGAGGACGCTTTGAGGGGGAGAGGTGAGAGGGGAGTCTAGGAGGGGAGGAGCGAGGGAGAGTCTCGGAGGGGAGGGGCAAGGGGTAAGATTTGAAAGAGATGGGTGATGGGGATGATTTGGAGGGGATGGGCAAGGGGGTAGATTTAGAGGGGAGGGGTGATGGGAAATGGGATTTTGGGGTGATGGGATTTTGAAAAATGTACGATTAATGGGAAACGAACATTTATTGCAAAATGAGTTTCTTGAGACATTCGAGTCAAAAATACGTTTGAGGACGCTGGAGGGAGGATGGAGTGCTGGAGAGTTTAGGGAATGAATGAAAGATGCACTATAAGAGATGGAATTTTTTTTTGGAATGAATGGATTTGGTGAGCAAGTCGAAAGCATCCTTTTATAGAAGAAGAAGAAAAAGGTGTTATAGAATATGACAGAATACAGGTCTTCAGGGTTCAGATGAGACATTTTTTAACAACGTGATCACAAACAGCGTGGTCGAAGAATGAACGAACAAACAACTAAGAACGAATAAACGAATAAAAAAGTTTAAAAAGTTAAAATTAAAAAAAGTTAAAAAAGTTAATTTTAAAAGTTAAAAGTTAATGTTAAAGTAAAAGTTAATTTCCAGATCTTTCTCAAAACCGGTCGTTCCAATTTTGTTAGGTTCGACTCGGGGTCGAGTCTGATGAGGGAGAGGGGTCGTGTTGCGGTTTTGGGTTTTGTATAACAAAGGTTAAAGATTAGAAGCACCCCTCCTTGTCCCACCCTGCAAGCCTCTCCCCTTTACCTCTTGCCCCTCAAATATGTATGTATATATTCATACATATACGTATGTATATATATATATATATATATATACATATATATATCTATCTATCTATCTATCTATCTATCTTTAGCTATCTATCTATCTATAGTTGCGGTTTTGAGTTTTGTATAATAAAGGTTAAATTTCCCCCTCATAGTTAATCACACAACAACACGTAGCCTCACGATCGTTCAATTATTTCATAGTATGTGTGAGAATAGTCCTGTTCCTGTGTCAGTTTTGCGTTGAGTAGAATAATGAGAGTAGGTCCTTCTCATACTTCCATTGCCTTATCCCGCCTCCATTGCCTTATGCCTCTTATGCCTCTTTGTGCTGCCTTTGGCCTTTTGGCGCGAATTAACTTGAGGCCAGCCTGGAGGGTCGGGTCCGGACCGAATGAGGGCGGCGAAGAAGCTGACCGTAAGCGTGAGCCACCAATCAGGGCTCACAGGGAGTGGCTGCAGCACTGCCTCACAGGGTGTGGTTGGAACGTTTGAGAAGGCTCAGGGCGTGGAAAATATAACCCGTTGCGCAAAGCCCCCAGGAGCAGTGCGGTGAGTTGAGGAGAGAAGAGGAGTTGAAGGAGCGCGGTCAGCAGTGGAGTTTGAGAGATACGAGATCGGAGAAAGACGCGCATGAACCAAGATACGCGCTCATATCAAAAGTGACGCTCGGTTGAGCTTAAGGCCGAACCAATATTGCATTGGGTTACGTGAGTAATAGCGCGCTGGTTACTAAACGCGCTGTGGAAACGCCCAGCCGTGCTGAGAGATGCGTACGTCTCCTTCCTGCCTCATAATCTGCCTTTTGTTCGGGAGAGGCGCTACGAGGATCCTTCCACCGCCTGTTTGCCATCATCGCGGGATGTGCTGTGACCGAGAAGAGCCGGACGGGGCCGTTCCTGGATGACCAAGTCGGCACGTCTGGCCTGAACATCATCCTGTCTGCAATTTCCCTGTGTGAGTGTGAACGGGCCCGCGTCTGGGCTTTAGGATAAGACTGCTTAAGTTCTGCTCTGTGTCTCTGCTTCTACCGATCATTGTACATAATATTGGGAATAATAATTAAACCTGTGTTCTTCCTTCCATTCGATTGTTCTTGTGTTTTCCATCATTGACTAAGCGTGGTACGAATATAACCGCTCTAATCGAGGTCCGATATTAACGGTGACTGCTCGGACCACGTGGTACGCAATCCGCTCGGTGTACTCAAATTACACGTGGCTCGTGCGAGGCTTGGTTCCCCGTTTCCGTGGCGGCGCAGTTATTTAGGTACGAGCGAGACTTGGTCCCGAATCCCTACCTTGCGTTTGCCCGGAAGAGGCGTTTAAAGTCTCGGTTACGCCAGGCCCAGAAAGAACAAGGGGCTTAATCCCCCCTTGGTAAGGGTAAGAAGGGCGGTGGAAAACCGTAACAATATATTACGTACCATGTACCGAAGAATGAGAAATCTTCGGTACATGGTACGAAGGGTTGGCGAGTGTTGGGAGAAGGGTTGGCGAGTTTCGTGTCAGCCATTTGAGGTGGGGTGTAGAGGGTATATTGGCAATTCCTTTTCTGCATTTCTTGCTCGGCTGGGAGTGTGTGGGACAGAAAGAAGGAGGATGTGTGACAAGGTGGCCCAGGTTGCCTTGAAAGGCTCATTTTGGATATGGAGGCACGTCGAACGGTGTAGATTGGTTGTTTTTTTTTTTTGTTTTTTTTGTTACCATTATTATTTCTTATTTTGTGTATATGAGTGAGTGGGTGAGGATGTGTGTTTTTACATGAATTAATTTTTGCATGTGTTTTTTTTTTTTGTTTTTTTTTTTCTATACTGAATCGAGGCTCGTGAAAGAGCTGACATTTACTTCACAAACAAATCAACCAGACAAACAAAATATATAAAAAGAGGGAGCGGAAGACAAGAGAAGGGGAAGCACACAAACACTTGAGGGCACACAACATTTAAGAGCAGGGAGATGTGTGGGAGGGAGAGTGCTTGGGGGGAGGGGGCGTGGGAAGGAGGGGGGGGGGGGGTGTGGGAGAAGTATAAAACACAAGGACACCAAGGACTTCCAGGACAGAAGTTGGTATTTCAAAAAAGTGGAATTGGGGTGAAATTAGCGGGGATAGAAAAGATCAAGGTTTTGGATGGGGGAAGATAAGAGATGGTGGTGAACAGCTGTTTTAAAGACCTGGAGGGTGGAGTGGGATTGAAGAGAGTGAGGGAGTGAATGATCTGGTGTGTTTTGTTGGTGAGTGGTGAAGGGTATAAAGGTGGGTGTTTGAGTGTTCCACCATGTTTGTTTGGTGCTGTGGATTCTGGATGTGGAGGTGTTGTTGTTCGCACTGGCTGGGGGTGGGGGTATGTACGCATCCAGGTGCAGTTGCTGCACGTGGATGTGTATGTGCCCCTACTGGCCCACCTTCGCTGACCGTATCGAGGTTGAAGGGCCGAAACGGGATGATGCTGAGGACCTCGACTGAGGACCCGGTCAGTGCGGCACACTTGTGACCAGGTGTGTTTTGAACTTATGTTATATATATATATATATATATATATATATATATATATATAAAAATAATTTCTCTCCACTCCCCCCCGCACCCCATATTCAAACCATGTCCCCACATTCACGGTTTCATCTTTCGCGGCATTTTTCAGGAACGTATCCCCCGCGAGTGTTGTGGTCTGACTGTATATGTTTTACTGAATCCGTTATTGTGGCTCCTCCATTGGGCAGGAGGGTATGCTGGAAAGACACGAGTTCCTATCCTGGGTGCTGGAGGTGTTAGAGAAGGTGAAACCAGGTGATGAGGACTTCCTGAAGCTTTTATTACCAATGGTGCTACAGGTGAGTTGCTGCCTCTGTTTCATATGTCACTTCACTTTCAAAATTATGTAGACTTGGTGAGTGCATTATTCTTTTTATTATTATTTTTAAATATATATATATTTTTTTTTTTTTAAAGCCAAATTTCTTTCTTTCTCGTTTTGTGGGCCAGAGGCACTTTGAAAATGCAGCAGAGAAGTTATTTGTTGGCTTACTCACACGAAATTGTACAGTCTCTTGGAATCCGAATGAATGTAACTTACATACAACTTGCTTACTGTTTGCCTTGTTCTTGTTCCCCACTGTGTTTGAAAAATGCATTCTTCCATCTCAACACCTTGGTTATCTTCTCCAAAACATACATTTCCTTTTCTCTCTCCCCATGCTCCCAAACCCACTTTTCCTCATTTTTACAATTGCATTTGATCGTTTTCTTCTGTGTCATCCTCATCGTCATCAAAAATTGGATTCATGCCTTTGCCTCTGGATGAATTTTATTCATGTCTTCCTAACCTCCAATTACTGCCTCCCCTCATTGTTTATCAGTTCTCTGAGGAGTTCGTCTCATCTGCGTACCTGGCCCGCCGTCTTGCCTTTTTTGCCGCCCGACGTCTCTCTTTGCTTCTTGGTGACTCAGCGCACGCTCCTGCCCGCTCGCACTCACCATTGCTGCCAAACACGTCGGCATCTGGTGGAACCGCCGGACAGGGCATATCAGGCACCACAATGCCCTCACCACCCGCTAAAGACAGCAGTGCAACTACAATGGCTGTATCTCCTTTTGCTGATTTCTACATGTGTCCACAACATCGCTCGCTTGTATACGGCTTGAGTGCCATCATTCAGGTAACTTCCCTCTATTGATATCTAATATAATTGCTGATGCGCTACAGCCAGCAGTGCAGTGACTGATATTAATAAATTATCTGCAGTCTAAAGTCGCCATCCTCAATTTCCTTTCCTCTTTCTTATTCGTGCATAGTAGTAGTTAGCAGTTAATGTTTTCAACAATATTGAAGCTATCAATATATAATAATTTGACATTATTGTATATCCTTATGATAATTCATGGATGGGCGGACGGATGGACTTGTGTCTGTGTCTGCTTGTGTGTGTTTGTCATTTGATGACTCCTGCAGTTCTTGTCAGATTACCATCCAGACATGCTACAAGGGATCAGCATAACCCCAGTTGGTAAATAGGAGTGTTTTCATTTTTGCCTGTAGTTGTGGGGGAGAGTGTGAGGCTATGGGGTGGGGGGAGGTGGTGGAATGCAAACTCTCTCGATGTGAATGTGTATCACGTGGTGTTGCTCCAGGTGGTAGAGGGTATTACAAGTCCCCACCCTTTACAATTTTACAGTACAGTATTCCTGTCCCCATTGAATTGCACGTTTGAATAAGGATAATAATATAGCCTCCCCTGTCCGCTCTCGGAGGGAGTGGGTGCTTCTCGTACAATAAAAATTTTGATGCCAAAGTCCAATGTACAATGAATATCGGTCGGCCTATTTGGTGTTCACATCTGAGCATTTGCCTCGCAATGCTTCAAATCCAAGATCAAATGTTCAACAATTGTATTGATTTGTCTAATGTCCACTGAATTCCACTTCATGGAAAAGTACACTGGCGTACATACATACAGTGCATTCAGAAAGTATTCAGACCCCTTCACTTTTTTCACATTTTGTTATGTTGCAGCCTTATGCTGAAATCGTTTAAATTCATTTTTTCCCTCATCAATCGACATTCAATACCCCATAATGACAAAGAGAAAACAGGATTTTAGAAAGTTTTGCAAATTTATTAAAAAGAAAAAAATTAAATATCACATTGACATAAGTATTCATACCCATTGCTATGACACTTGAAATTTAGCTCAGGTGCCTCCCATTTCTCGTGATCATCTTTGAGATGTTTCTCCACCTTGATTGGAGTCCACCTGTGGTAAATTCAATTGATTGGACATGATTTGGAAAGGCACACACCTGTCTATATAAGATCTCACAGCTGACTGCATATCGGAGCAAAAACCAAGCCACGAGGTCGAAGGAACTGCCTACAGAGCTCAGAGACAGGATTGTGTCGAGGCACAGATCTGGGGAAGCCTACAAAAAAATTTCTGCTGCATTGAAGGTTCCCAAGAGCACAGTGGCTTCCATCTCTATATATAAAGGAGGTGTGTGTGTGTGTGTGTGTGTGTGTGTGTGTGTGTGTGTGTGTGTTTGTGTGTGTGTGTGTGTGTGTGTGTGTGTGTGTGTGTGTGTGTGTGTGTGTGTGTGTGTGTGTGTGTGTGTGTGTGTGTGTGTGTGTGTGTGTGTGTCCGCTTATAACTCAAGAACTACACATCAGAGAAAAGTTTTAGACACAGATTCGGAATCAGCATAAAATCCTGGTGGTTATAGGCTACGTTTTATTTTAATATCAATGGTTTAAAAAACCGCGCCAGCTGCAATTCCATGGGGTAGTTTGTGGCGGCGCTATTGCCCCTTTCCGATCCCGCGGTTGCACGTACGTACTGTACGTACATATTTATATATTTTCAATGTGCTTTTTATTGTATTTTTAATTGTTTTTTAGCTTCTTTTATTGTTAATTTATGTACTATTGTATTTATTTTACATATATTTTTAAGGAAAACAAATGTTTTCACGTCCGTAGGAGTGACTTAAAGTCGCACATAATGACAAAATGCGCGCCATTTTTTCGCGCCAAGAACGAATAAACGGTAGTTGAGATTTTATTCGAATTCGAATGCCATTAAATTTCAACTGTTGGAAACAATAATTATTTCAACTGTTGGAAATTGAAATAATTATTGTTTCCAACAGTTGAAATTTACTGGAATTCGAATTCGAATAAAATCTCAACTAAAAAAAAAAAAACGTCGCGTTTTAAAATTATGACGTCATCAGCGTATTTCGGAACGTTAATTTTTCAACTTCATATTCGGAATCAGTACGTCCCAGAGCAACAACAGCACACCTTAAATGTTTAAAAAACCTTCGGGTTTTAAAATTATGACGTCATCAGCGTATTTCGTAACATTAATTTTTCAACTTTGCCGACAATGACTTCCGGGTTCGGAATGCGGGACCAATGCCATTTGACAGGGAATAAAAAATAAATGCGACATTCAATTGACGACAATGACTTCCGACTTGACTCCCCCCTCCCTCTCCCCCTCCCCTCCCCCTACCCCTTCCCCCCTACCCCTTCCCCCTCCCCCTCCCATCCCCCTCCCCCTCCCATCCCCCTCCCCCTCCCCCCTTTCTCCCTCCCCCTCCCCCCTTTCTCCCTCCCCCCCTCCACTCCCCCTCCCCCTCCATTCCCTCCTCCCCTCCCCCCTCCCCACCCCCCTCCCCTCCCCTCCCTTCCCCTCCCCCCTCCCCCCTCCCCTCCCCCTCCCCTCCCCATCACCCTCCCCCTCCCCTCACCCTCCCCCCTTTCTCCCTCCCCCTCCCCCCTTTCTCCCCCCTTTCTCCCTCCCCCTCCCCTCCCCCTTCCCCTCCCCCCTCCCCCTCCACTCCCCCCTTCCCCCCATGGCCCTCCCTTTCCCCCCTACTCCTCCCTCCTCCCCCTCCCCCCTAACCCCTCCCCCTAACCCCTCCCCTTCTCCCCTCCCCCTCCCCTCTCCCCCTCCCCTCCCCCCTTGCTCCTCCCCCTCCCCCTCTTCTCTACTCTCCTCCTCCCCCTCTCCCTCCCCCTCTTCTCCCCTCCCCCCTCCCCTCCCCTCCCCCCTCCCCCTCCCCCTCTCCCTCCCCCTCCCCCTCCCCCCACCCCGCACCCCCTTCCCCTCCCCCATTTCTCCACCCCCCTCCCCCTCCCCTTCCCCCTCCCCCTCCCCCCTTTCTCCCTTTCCTCCCCCTCCCCCCTCCCCCCTCCCCCTCCGCTCCCCCCTCCTCCCCTCCACTCCCCCCTCCCCTCCCCCTCCCTTCCTCCCCTCCCTTCCCCCCATGGCCCTCCCTTTCCCCCCTACCCCTCCCCTCCCTCCTCCTCCCCCTCCCCCTCCCCTCCCCCTCCCCCTCCCCCTCCCCTCCACCCTACCCCCTCCCCTTCTCCCCCTTCCCCCCTCCCCCTCCCCTCCCCCATTGCCCCTCCCCCTTCCCCTCCCCCCTTCCCCTCCCCCTTCCCCCTCCCCCCTCCCCCTCCCATCCCTCCCCCCCTCTTCTCTCCTCTCCTCCTCCCCCCCTCTTCTCCCCTCTCCCCCTCTTCTCCTCTCCCCACCCTCTCCTCCCCGTTCCCCTCCCCTCCCCTCCCTTCCCCCGTCCGGCAATGCCGGGTACTTCCTATGGCCAGCTGTACGTGGGCTGCTCGAGGGTTGGAAAACCAAGCAATCTTTATGTCTTGGCACCAAGTAAGAAAACCAGAAATGTTGTATACCAAGAGGTTTTGAGAAATTGACAATTGACAAAACGTCATGTAGGAAATGTACTGTGATATTTCTCTAGGGTCTAGATTCTAGAATATACATGTTCTTTTCATCATATATTTGTCTTATTCTTATTCAACCCGGGCGAAGCCGGGTACCTCAGCTAGTAATTCATAAATGGAAGAAGTTTGGAACAACCAGGACTCTTCCTAGAGCTGGCCGCCCGGCCAAACTGAGCAATCGGGGGAGAAGGGCCTTGGTAAGAGAGGTTTCCACACGGAAGCCTCTCCTCAGTGAAAGACACATGAAAGCCCACTTGAAGTTTGCAAAAAAGCACCTAAAGGACTCTCAGACAGTGAGAAACAAGATTCTGTGGTCTGATGAAACCAAGATTTAAGTGTTTGGCTTCCGTCTGGCCACTCTGCCATAAAGCCTAGATCGGTGGAGTGTTGCAGTGATGGTTGTCCTTCTGGAAAATTCTCCCATCTCCACACAGGATTTCTGGAGCTCATCCAGAGTGACCATCGGGTTCTTGGTCACCTCTCTTACCAATGCCTTTCTCCCCCGATTGCTCAGTTTGGCCGGGCGGCCAGCTCTAGGAAGAGTCCTTGTTGTTCCAAACCTCTTCCATTTAAGAATTATGGAGGCCACTGTGCTCTTGGGAACCTTCAATGCAGCAGAGATTT
>NC_136273.1:66463402-66548578 GCF_964187855.1 Myxine glutinosa | reverse complement strand
CTCCCTCCTCCTCCCCCTCCCCCCCTCCCCCTCCCCCTCCCCCCTCCCCTCCACCCTACCCCCTCCCCTTCTCCCCCTTCCCCCCTCCCCCTCCCCTCCCCCATTGCCCCTCCCCCTTCCCCTCCCCCCCTTCCCCTCCCCCTTCCCCCTCCCCCCTCCCCCTCCCATCCCTCCCCCCCTCTTCTCTCCTCTCCTCCTCCCCCCCCTCTTCTCCCCTCTCCCCCTCTTCTCCTCTCCCCACCCTCTCCTCCCCGTTCCCCTCCCCTCCCCTCCCTTCCCCCGTCCGGCAATGCCGGGTACTTCCTATGGCCAGCTGTACGTGGGCTGCTCGAGGGTTGGAAAACCAAGCAATCTTTATGTCTTGGCACCAAGTAAGAAAACCAGAAATGTTGTATACCAAGAGGTTTTGAGAAATTGACAATTGACAAAACGTCATGTAGGAAATGTACTGTGATATTTCTCTAGGGTCTAGATTCTAGAATATACATGTTCTTTTCATCATATATTTGTCTTATTCTTATTCAACCCGGGCGAAGCCGGGTACCTCAGCTAGTAATTCATAAATGGAAGAAGTTTGGAACAACCAGGACTCTTCCTAGAGCTGGCCGCCCGGCCAAACTGAGCAATCGGGGGAGAAGGGCCTTGGTAAGAGAGGTTTCCACACGGAAGCCTCTCCTCAGTGAAAGACACATGAAAGCCCACTTGAAGTTTGCAAAAAAGCACCTAAAGGACTCTCAGACAGTGAGAAACAAGATTCTGTGGTCTGATGAAACCAAGATTTAAGTGTTTGGCTTCCGTCTGGCCACTCTGCCATAAAGCCTAGATCGGTGGAGTGTTGCAGTGATGGTTGTCCTTCTGGAAAATTCTCCCATCTCCACACAGGATTTCTGGAGCTCATCCAGAGTGACCATCGGGTTCTTGGTCACCTCTCTTACCAATGCCTTTCTCCCCCGATTGCTCAGTTTGGCCGGGCGGCCAGCTCTAGGAAGAGTCCTTGTTGTTCCAAACCTCTTCCATTTAAGAATTATGGAGGCCACTGTGCTCTTGGGAACCTTCAATGCAGCAGAGATTTTTTTTGTAGGCTTCCCCAGATCTGTGCCTTGACACGTTCCCATCTCTGAGCTCTACAGGCAGTTCCTTCGACCTCATGGCTTGGTTTTTGCTCTGATATGTATTGTCAGTTGAGAGACCTTATATAGACGGGTGTGTGCCTTTCCAAATCATGTCCAATCAATTGAATTTACCACAGGTGGACTCCAATCAAGCTGTAGAAACATCTCAAAGATGATCAAGAGAAATGGGAGGCACCTGAGCTAAATTTCAAGTGTCATTGCAAAGGGTATGAATACTTATGTCAATGTGATATTTCAGTTTTTTCTTTTTAATAAATTTGCAAAACTTTCTAACATCCTGTTTTCTCTTTGTCATTATGGGGTATTGAGTGTAGATTGATGAGGGAAAAAATGAATTTAAACGATTTCAGCATAAGGCTGCAACATAACAAAATGTGAAAAAAGTGAAGGGGTCTGAATACTTTCCGAATGCACTGTATACCCTAAGGGTGCTGTTTCGCCTACTGATATTTACGGATAATGGTACGATCAAATTACCATCGTCATCATCATTGATTCCATAACATTTGGAATGTAAGAAATAACGGTGTAGAATATGATAACATCATGGCTCTCATTTTGGACGGGCCAAAGAGTCAAAACTGATGATGGGTACCGTGTTCCTTGCTTTTATTTAATTATTTTACTCCTGGTTTTGTCTTACTGCCGTGAATATATTGCTTTTTGTGAAGAACACCTTCCACTACTCTCCTGTTAAGGTGTTGTGATAAAATTTGTTGTGAAATATGTTTGGTGAATTTAAGTTGACAAGTACACCCGCTCACTATGGTAGCGTCAGGGAGTCACGTCATTATCCTTGTTATTGCTAATTATTATTACTCTTACTTATGTTGGATCAGGTGATTGAAATGATCAGCCCATGCCTCGCCATTTTTAATTTCCGATAGCAAATTTTACTTATATAATGTTGGCATGGGGGTTGCCTGGCGTTGGCTTAGCGGTCAGGATGCCGGTTTGGGATCCTAGGATCCTGGGTTCGAATCCCGGTCGATCGCTGAATTAACGCCAGGGGGGTTGACTCAGCCTGTCATCCTTCCGAGGTCGGCAAATTGAGTACCAGCTTGCTGGGATGAATGATCACGGTGTGTACCCCGATTCAGAATAGGCACACTGTATCCCTGCGCATGGTAAGAGCGTGACCAAGGGTTGGTGTCAGGAAGGGCATCCGGCCATAAAAACATTGCCTCAAACAGGGAACCATGATTGTCATGGGGCCCGCAAGGCTAACCCCCGCTCTAGCGGGGAAAAATGGCCTTAAAACGATCATTCATTCATTCATCATTCATGGGGGAGAGGAGGGAGAAGGGGTCAATATCGTGAGTCATAAAACCCCTTGGGGAGGGCGATATTGCTTCGTAATATCATGAATGTTATCCTATTGTCACAAGTGTTATTACTTTTGTAATGAGAAGCGGCTTTGGAAAAATGCCACGAAAAACGCCTTGGAAGAACTCCACGGAGGCGGCAGGAAGGTTCATGTTATTAACCCTTGTGCGGTATATAAACTACACTACATCTACAATCGGGTGCGTTCATCAACGTGATAAGCATTGACTCATGTCTGGATTCCTCCAAATTTATTTCAGTGTGGTGTTAAACAGAATTAGCGGCTGTTTAAAAAGGTAATGAAACATGTTTGTGGTTTATAATATTTACTTCTGGTGGAGGTGCTCACACAAAAACGGCACAATAAGCTATTTAAAAACATTAACATGACGTTTACCCCTTGGGGAGGTAGGATATTATTAATATTAATATTGTTTTGTAATAACATTAATATTGCTACGGTTTTGAGGTTTGTAAAGTGAGCCTAATAAAGGTTAAAGTTTGCCCCCAATAGTCCTGCGGCATAGCAGACCAATTGTTCAAATTGTTCTAAAAGCACCAAAATTGGCACACATGTAGATTAATATATTCTAAACATTTTTGGATATGGAGGCATTCAAGATTAGCCCTGTGGAAGATATGGCGGCCATTGTTCAAAATGGCCGCCATTTACCATTAGCGTCATTACATAGACTTCATTATGTGTCGTTAGTATGGTGCTAGATGGGCCAAAATTCCTTTTTTTTACATCAGAATTAACATCAATAAGTGTTTAACAGATATTTAGATACAAAATATCTGTTATCTGTTAAATTTAAATATCTGTTAAATAACAGATATTTAACAGATATTTAGTTTAACAGATACAAACCTCTCGATGACATGCATTGTATCCTCTTGGATGCTTGTGGGTGCATTTGCCAGACTCAGCAGGGCATCAGTGAGTTCTGGCAGCGTGTTCCATGTTGCCCAGGCAGATTTCTTCCCATGTCCGACGAAGGCTGACACAGTATCACACCCTGTGATGGCATGAAACATTGGAAGAGTGCATTTTGAATGAATCTTGAATGAATGAAAAGAGAAAGAAAAAAAAAAGAGAAAAAAAAGAAAAGAAAAAAAGAAAGAAAAGAAAAAAAAAAAAAAAATGAAAAGAGAATCTTGAATGCCTCCATATCCAAAATTGTTCAGAATGTATTAATCTACATGTGTGCCAATTTTGGTGCTTTTAGAACAATTTGAACAATTGGTTTCGTATTTTTTACTATGCCGATGGGCTACAATAGATAGTCACACAAGCAACATGTAGCCTCATTTGTAGTATAGTTATTTCTTAGTATGTTTGAGAATAGGCCCTTTCCAGTGTTAATTCTGCGTTGTGTAAAGCCAGGAAAATAGGCCCTACTGCCACCGATCATCCTACGTCCGTAACCGCAATACAGTTTGTTAACGTTGGTTCATTTTGGGCGAGTTAACACGAGGGAGGCGGAGGAGGATCGGGGCGGAGTCGAGGCGGAGCAGCAGGAGCGATGACGGTAAGCATGAGCCGCCAATCAGAGCTCAAAGGTGGTGGCGTCAGAGGGCGTGGTGAGAAGAGTCTGGTGTTTCCAGAAGGTTCCCAGGGCGTGCCTATATAACCCGCTGCGCAAAGGCCTCGGGAGGACTGCAGCAGTATAAAGGACCAGCAGAGAGGTAGAGGACTTGCGGCAAACCGGACTCGAATAGAGAACTAGCGCTGGAGAGGAATAGCGAAAGGACTCGTGTTGAACTTACAACCGGAACGCTCGGTGTTTGATGAGCTTGATGCGTCTTGCCGCACTTGTCTAAGAACGGCTGAGTAACCGCCCTTTGCCGTAAAAGTACCCCCTTTGCCGTGAAAGCCCGCCCCTTGCCGTTCCGCCCGATATATCGCCTTTGTTCGAGAGATGCGCTACGAGTCCCTGTCTTCGCCGATCACCATCTTCGTGGGACGCACGTGGAACCACGGAGAGCCGGAAGGGGCCAATCCTGGATGACTACATCGGCGCGTTGGTGAACATCGACATCTGCAATCCCCTGTGCGAGTGCGAGTGAGACGGGCCCGTTGTCCAGGGATAAGTAAGACTGTATAAGGATTTCTCTGTGTCTCTTCGTCCTGAACTGTACATACGTGTGGGAATCATTAAACCCTTCTGTTCTTTCTTTCTTCTTGATTCGATCGTTCCTGTGATTTCTCCAATTGACTAAGCGTGGCACGAATAAGATCGCTCCAATCGGGTTCCATTATCTAAGACTGTGCGGATCACGTGTACGCAAACCGCTCGGCGTACTCCAACCTCACGTGGTTCGTGCGAGGCTTGCTACCTCGTTTCCGTGGCGGCGCGAGTACTTAGGTACGAGCGAGAATTTGGTCCCAAATCCCTATTTTGCACTCGCCCGGAAAGGACGTAATAAGTCTCGGTTACGCCAGCCCAGTAAAGACAAGGGGATTAATCCCCCCCTTGATAAAGGGAAGAAGGCCGGCGAGAGAACCGTAACAATATTATGCTTTTGTTATTAAAAGCGCACTTGGAAAAACGCCACGATAAAGCTATCTTAACATGGATATGCACCTCAACACGCAACCCCATTGGTGAGAAAAACTTCCTTGGGGCGGAGGGCATATAAGTTCGGTATAACCTTCATTGTTTGACCCTTAGTCCTCCTGTCAAGTTTGGTTGAGATTGGATAAGTAACGATCAAATGTATCGCGGTCAAAAATCGTCAGACAGACAGACACCAAATTGTGTATTTTAGTATGACGAGTACACCCACACACGACGGGAGCGGCAGGAAGGGTCATTCCTCTTTGGGGTATGTGGATTACAGTTGATCTATTGTCGGGTCTCAATAACATTGGATGTGTGTTCAACTGTTCATTTACCAAGTTTCTTGTGGAGAGATCGCCAAGTGGTTTAAGCATTCGAACAAGCACTCCATTCAAAACTGTTAAGGAATGGCTGGCTTAGCAAGCGCTAGCTAGCTGCTTGGTCAATGAGCACAACCCGGGCTTCCTCCCTTTCAGTTTTGTGCTAAACAGCAGGAGCGAGTTTCAAAAGGCCGCCACGAAAAACGGCACATTAGCACCAGGAAGGGTCATGTTATTTACCCAACCCTTGTGGGGTATATAGAGCAGAGTAGATCTTCGCTCATTTCTGTAAGTAAAACTTACCTCACGGATGTCGGGATTTCTCCAAATTTCTTTGTTTAGTGTTATAAACAGCATTAGCGACTGTTAAAAAAGCTAATCGTGCGTGTTTGTGGTTTATAATATTTTTACCTCTGGTGGAGGCTTTTGGGCCGTTGCTCCCAAGGAAACGCCATGATAAGATATTTACAAACGTTTACTCGGCGTTTGTTCAAGGAGGATAAACACCTTGGGGAGTAGTCCAGCAGAACTTTGAGGTAACCTTGCACTAAAGGTCCCACAATGGTTTTTTCTTGATTTTGCATCTTCAGACCATGTAGAATCAGAAACTCGAGGGTGCCAAGCTGGCACCCTTGAGCGTTTTGCAGAAATCGCAGGTTGCCAAGGTAACCATACCCATCGATTTGGGTGTAAATAATAAACACGAAATCTGCATATATTAGCAACTATAGCTTCCCTGATATTGATTAATATGTCAATATGTATGTTTTCTGACACGAGGAATCCGTTGGACACATTATTCTGATGATTGAAGGTCAAGGTCATATTACAATGTCAAGGTCACACCAAAAATATGATAATTCGAACATTGTTTTATTGTTAAAACTAAATATTTCACCACACTGAGTAGTGTTATGGTGTTCTAAAGTGTACATAAAATGTCACCAGTTGTAGATACAACTTAAACACTAGATATTTAAATGAAAACTTAATAATGTTGACACGAAAATAAGTGTGTATAAGTCCGACCATAAGGGCAACATATTATTACGAAGCTAAATATGAGTCTAAAGCACGGAAAAGTTCAGCGGTCAGCCCAACACAATTTGCTCAAATATGATAAAGCTCTTAATTGTTATTACAATATGAGCATCAACGGTTTTATATACATGTATATTATATGTGCAGTCGGTATTGTTTATTACCCCCCCCCCCCTGGGATTTCAGCAAAATGTGAGATAAGCGATGCCGTAATAAGCAGCACAAATAAGGTATTTGTGCTGTGTATGATAATGTTTTTCAGCGTCCTAGTTTAATCAGTTTATCACGTTAATTGTTTATAATTCTGCATTTACATCTTCCTCATCAGGTACGTCCGGCACTACCATTTTAGTACGTTCATTACAACAGTCCAATCCACCTTCACAATGACAGAATATTGTGCAGGGCAACATTGAAGATGAACATGAACACCTTGATGACTTGCAGTTTTCGCAAGTGCACTTGATCAGTTTGAGTATGTCATCCGGTGCAGATGCTGTGTCCTGTGGAACCATCACAGGTTGCAAAGTTTTGTTCTCTGTATCTCGTGTCCATCCATACATGGTAGGGTCCATGTCTGGCGGACTAGCTTCTGCGGCATGTTTCCAGAGGCAGGCTTGTAAGTGGCCCCTCATTACATTAAGTTGAAAAGATTCATTGGTAGGGGGCAGAGATATGAGCTTTGGTAGTGACTTCTTTTGATGCAATGGCTGCAGACTTGCGGAACCTCAACACTTCATCGTATGAGCACACGACACCGAACTTATATAACTTTTGAATTAGTTCTTTTTCTTTTATCAGTCCACCAATTGTAACTTGCAATGGTGTGGGGGTTTTGGTTAGGAGATTCGTAATCATATTGCAAATCATTATCACCGGTAGTTTCTGAGTAGTGCCAGGTAGCAGTTTGGTGAGAAGATCCATCATAGTTTGGCTTGTGTATTTATCTGCTAAATCAGTGTCCATTCGACAATGATATATTTATTTGTGGTGCGGAATCGTCTTAGTATCGCTTTTCACGTGCTTCACCACCTTTCTAATAGCTTGTTCTAAGTCATCATAGTCATCATCAGGAACCATATTGAAGACATATTTGGCTTTATCACGGAACACAAGTATACTTGCAATGCCTGTTGCTGTAAAAACGAGGAGATAGTCTGTGAAATGCGTAGACACTGCACTCAGTAATGTTCGTTTTGACATGACGGTGCCTCCAAAGCTTTGGTAAAGTTTGTATATTTCTGTTGAATTTCTTATGCGCGATCGATCCGCACCTATATCTGAAACCAGTTTGCCATAAGCTGCATCTACTATTAATGGTCCATGAACTTCAGTAGCACGTGTCGCTGCAAGCTGTACCGATTTGGGTGCCATAAATTTAGTCTTGCAGTCATAGTGATACATAGCGTCTGCTGCATGCAGATCACTGACGGCTCCTTCTATTCTCACTAATACTTCATTAGCCCATTGATTTGCACGCGCGTGACAATTGTCCAGTATTGCTGTCTTGAATGGTTTATGATGGATACGATCAGCAGTTCTACACAAGACTACCCGCCGCTTCTGGCGATTCGGATTTTTCTTATCTTGTTCACATGGCGTTCCACAAAAGATGCAGTCTCTCCTGAATTCAAAACTACGAAGGTCAGAGCGACATTGACGTTTTCCGTGAGGTAGTGGGGAAACGGAGCGAGATTCTGATTTCCGTAATCTATTTAGATGAGATTTTGAAGTATATGAAGAAACGCAGTTTTTGTGATAGTGCATTGTGAAATTGGAATCATCGGAGAAGTTATTCGCGATGTCGACATGCAAACCATCGTCTCTAAGTTTGCTTGCATCGATAATCCTTGATATCCGTCGTTCTGTGCAAACTGATAGCGGCTGATTGGGATGACTGCAGGCATCAACTCTGCTGAATACACGCTCCATGCTTCTTATCTGAAAGTACAGGAAAGCACGAATTAACAATGTGAAGACCGCTGTTATTATTTTTGGCGTGACTTTGACATTGTAATATGACCTTGACCTTCAATCATCAACATAATGTGTCCACTTTATGTACACTTTAGAACACCATAACACTACTCAGTGTGGTGAAATATTTAGTTTTAACAATAAAACAGTGTTCGAATTATCATATTTTTGGTGTGACCTTGACATTGCAATATGACCTTGACCTTCAATCATCAACATACTGTGTCCAACGGATTCCTCGTGTTAGAAAACATACAAATTGACATATTAATCAATATCAGGGCAGCTATAGTTGCTAATATATGCAGATTTCGTGTTTATTATTTACACCCAAATCGATGGGTATGGTTACCTTGGCAACCTGCGATTTCTGCAAAACGCTCAAGGGTGCCAGCTTGGCACCCTCGAGTTTCTGATTCTACATGGTCTGAAGATGCAAAATCAAGAAAAAACCATTGTGGGACCTTTAGTGCAAGGTTCAGCTAAAAATCCCTATTTAGCTGCCGGACTAGAGGTGGGATATTAATGTTATTAATATCGTTTTGTAATAACATTAATATTCTGCTATTATCATTAGTTTTGTTTTTCAAAGCGGCCTTAGAAAAACGCCACGATAAGGCTAGATTAACATGGATATAAACCTCAACACGCAACCTGCTCGGGGGAGAAAACACCCTTGGGGAGGGGGGGGGGTGCGGGGGGCAAATGAATGCGCTGCAACCTTCATTGTGTAACTCTTTGTCATCCTGTCAAGTTTGGTTGAGATTGGATGAGTGACAACGGAATGTATCCGGGTCAAAAATTCATCAAACAGATAGACAGACGGGCAGACACCAAATGGCGTATTTTAGTATTATGATGTGATCAGAACAGTCAAAACAATTTTGTAATTGTGAAAGATCGATCTCTTTGCGTCAGCAGTATACCTCTAGGCCTCAGTTAAAGCCTTTCATTACCTCCGCCACCAAATGTGGATGGAGGTTATGTTTTCACCCCTATCTGTGTGTCCGTTTGTGAACAAAATATCTCAAAAAGTTGTGGACGGATTTGGATGAAATTTCGCAGCAAGGTAGTGTATGTGACAGGACGAAATTGTTAGATTTTGCTGAAGATCCGCATTCGGATCCGGCTACAAGAATTTTTTAAGTGATTCTTCACCATCAGGAGATGGGGCCAAAACGATACATAGCAGGATATTTCAAAAAGTTATGGATGGATTTGGACGAAACTTGGTGGACCGGTTGGGTGTGTGACAAGGACTAATCGATTCGATTTTGGTGATCTGAATATGGATTCGGATATGAAAATTATTTAATTTTTTCAGTGATTCTTCACCATTGAGTGATAGGGCTAAAACCAACATATAGCAGGATATCTCAAAAATTAATCTACGGATTTGGACGAAACTTTGTGGAAAGGTTGCGTTTGTGATGAGGAAGACTCGATTCAATTTTAGTGAAGATCCGGATCCGGATCAGGCCAGTATAATTTTTTACGTGATTCTTCACCATTGGGAGATGGGGCCAAAAACGATACAAAGCAGGATATCTCAAAAAGAGGTGGTCGGATGACATTGATTAAATGTGATTCTGTATTGTGATTTTCTGGTCTACTCTGGGATACAAAACGTAAACTGTTCACCTGGCAGAGGTATGCTCTCTACTGAGTGCCGTTCCAGTTTAAAACCTTGTTTTGTTGCTGATAATGCCCATAAGTTCCCTTATCATTGTTTAGATAATCATAATGCCAATAAGTTCTGATAATTATCAGAACTCAGAAGAAGACTGTTCACATTAAATGGGAACCACGTGGTCAATTTGGTTGTAGTGCAGAAGCTGCTGTTCAGAGAGCAGTCACACCCTTAAGATGTCAAGGAACTTCCAAGCAGACCAGTCCAGGAGGGTATTTAATAGCTGTAGTACTCGTAGAAATTTGTTTCAGGGTGCCAGCGAATTCCAATGTGGGATCCTTAACATCCACTAACTAATGCTAGCAGATGAGACGCCAGTTTATTGTCCATCCGAGGGTGGCCCACACGTTGGTTCCTCTCCGTGCCTGCATGATGCCAGGATGGCAGTTTACAGCCTAGCTGAGATTCAAACCCAGGCTGGCTCGCTCACAGGCAAGTGTGCATACCTCTAGGTTATCCTGATGGCCCCTCAATAAGGTATAAACACCTGTTTTTACCAAGAAAAATCATCCTGGCTTGAACATTATCCTCTGGAGAGATGTAAATTTTTGGAGGGATCTCTCCACTTCCTTTGTCAACACATGTTATGCTCATTGTTACCTCAATTTAAACGGTCATCCAATTTCCTGTTTTGCAAGCATTATAAATCCATTTGCAAGCTTGCTCTAAGGCTTTTGGCATTTTTCAGGTTGTTGCATTGTGCTGTCCGACGGCGCTCGTGTGGAACTACTCTCAGCAGGAGAGCAAGAGCAACTCCCCGGGCTCACCCCTTGACCTCCTGCCCCAGGCTCCCTCCACTCTGCCTATGCCAGGCGGCAGCAGCACTTTCAACCAACAGGTTTAGTAGTGCGAACACATTACCGTGCTCTGCTGTGTGGGAGTTTCCACATAATTGTTTTGCTTTCTGCCTTGCTGTAATTAAAGCAATGGATTTCACTTGTTGCTGATTGACTTTTACTTTGTATACATTTCAGTTTGTGTGGACACCTTGAGGCCATGTTTGTTTCATCATAACGTTAAATTTACTCTTACCATTTTTTTTTTGTGATTCCACTGTAATATTATGCCATTCCTTTCATTCCACGTCTCTTACTTTTCTCATTTGCTCTTTATTTTGCTCCTATACAAAGGTGCGAATGCGACTTCGAGAGGCAGAGGAGCAAATTAAGAGGCGTGGACGAGCCGTTGAGGTCCGATGGTCTTTTGACAAATGGCAAGAGTCGACAGCTGGTGAGCATTTCAAACATTAAAATGATATATAAAGTATTTGTGGCTGTTTATTTTTTTTGCTCATTTTGGTTAAATATCTGCATATCTTCAATGACAACTTAAATGATTTTATCGAAGAGACTGAATTTGTAAGACAACTTAACCAGTCTCTCTCATGCACCGATTCATTCCGTCTTGTCTTCAATTATCCTACCCTTCTTCCCACCCATGGTGCACTGAATCCCATAGCAAAGCAGTTGCTCTGATACAACTTGCCTTTTCTTCCTGGAAAGCAAACCCAAATGAATGCAATCTCGGTGCAGTCCAAAAAGTTCACAACAGGTGTTTGTCCACTCTCAGGAGAGCCAGAAAACAACATCTGTCTCACCTCAAGGATGAACTTTTAAACTTGTCTCCCACCCTCCTCTAAAATCTGACACCACCTTGTTAAGTCTGTCTCTGGTGCATGCTCCCCTCTATCCCTTCCCTCACTTCAAATGACAACAAAGCCGACTCCATTTTTGAGAATTCTGAATGATTCAATTTTGTGTTTGCTTCCAAATCTTGTGTCCCCAACCCCTCACTCTCGGTACCCACCCTTACCTGTCGCACCCAACCACTCCTAGTCTCTGTATGTTTTGTACCTGAGAAAGTGAAGAAATTTGTCAACCCTTGACTGACTCTACTATTGGATTGGACAGCATCAGCTCACATGTCCTCTAAAACCTGCTGTGCTGCTCTTTCACGTCTTCTTTCTGCCCTTTCACCCGATCTTTTGCCTTCTTTTCCTTGCACTGCTAGCCTTGCTCTTGCGTACTCTGCAGCAGAATATTGGTCTCATGTTTGAGCAGAGAGCAGCCACCCAAAACACTTGGACACTGTCCTGAAAACATTGACGTGGATAATCAGCGGTATACTGAAATCAACATCCACTCAGTGGCTCCCAGTGCTGTCTAACGTCCCACATCATGATGTCTGCCGAAAGGCAAGAATATTGAGAGAGTTTGACTGCATCAAAGCCAACCCAGAGCTTCCAATACATGAAGACATGCAGAATTTACCAAACATGTGACAAGTCATGCAAACCTCTCTGGGGCTCTGCATATGTTTTGAGTGATGCGGGGTTCAACACAAAGACAAGTGGAGCAATCTCTGGACAGACAACGACAAAGAACTGCTGAGTGATCCAAGAGAAGAGCTTCCTGGTTTTGAGCTCCCCTGGGAAACAGTGGTCTACACTCCACAGGATTCGGATTCTCCATGCAAGGACATCACACCACCCCCACAAATGAAATTTCAAAGACAGTCCAGCATATAACTGTGGTCACCCAGATCAGACTACTCATCACATTGTGAAGGAGCGTCACTTATGGAAATTTGACCAAGGATTTAGGGCAACCCACCGAACAACAGACAGTGCTGTGACTTGGCTGTTCAACTTAGACTTTGATCTGTGAGCTGTAATTTGCCATACACAAGATTAGATTTGACCCTATCTTTTGCTCTCAGTCATCTTTCATCTGCTTGGAAATTCACTAATATTGTTACCTTGCTATGCATTACATAAAAATATGCAAACACGGATTCCCTTTACTACTGACATATCAGCTTACTTCCAATCAGCAAGGAAATTTAATCCATAATCGCAGTTGGTATCTTTTTCTCGAACAAACTAATCTCAGATCATCAATTTGGATTCAGACCAGGCCACTCCACCTGGGACATGCTACTTCTACTCACCCAACAATGGATGGAGGCCCTCGATGTCAGACCTGAGATCAGTGCCGTCTCTCTGGACATATATCGTGCTTTTGATAGTTTGGTTTCCTGCCTTACTAGTCAATTGGCAATATCTGAAAAAGGGTCCAGGGATTACCGCATGCTAGAGACTGCCAACACGTATTTTTTGTAAAGCACACGTCTTGAGGTTTATGAAAATGGTTGTTGGCAATTTTGAAAATGTCCTAGAGGAGAGATATCCAGGTACCATGGTAACCACCTCCAAAAATGTTCTAAGTTTGATTAACAATTCACAAAAGTGATTTGGCAAATTAAAAGGCCAATTGAAATGTCCAATCATATGTGTCCTGATAGCATTTACCAGCTGGATTCAGCAAAAAAAAAAAAAAGGTTAAGGTTAAAGGTCACGACATTTCAAGATTAAATATGAAAAAGATCGCATCAAAACGTGTTAAAACGGGAGAAGTCTAATATCTTTGCCAAATTTGCTTTTATTCACTTTTATTTTCATAATAAGGCTTTATTGTCTGCTGAACACAATGTGATCAGCAAACAAGCATCGATTCTTTCTATGGCAACCGTTAAAACGCAGTATCGAGGTCAGTATTACAATGAACACACATTGTAATGCCTTATGTGCTCAACTCCCTGTAAATGTATATTTGCATGTAGTTTACACTTTGTTTTCATAAAGACGAGACCAGATTTTCACCAAAATTGAATCGGTTCTTCCTTGTCACACACACAACCTCTCCACCAAGTTTTGTCCAAATCCCTCCACAACTTTTTGAGATATCCTGATATATATCATTTTTGGCCCTATCTCCCAATGGCGAAGAATCGCTTTAAAATTAAATAATATCCCGTATCCGAATCCACATTCAGATTGTCACCAAAAACCAATCGATTCGTCCTTCTCACACTCATAACCTGTCCACCACTTTTCGTCCAAATCTGTCCACAACATTTTGCGATATCCTGCTGTATGTTGGTTTTAGCCCTATCTCTCAATGGTGAAGAATCACTTAAAAATTAAATAATTCTCATATATGAATCCATATTCAGATCTTCACCAAAATCGAATCGAATCGTCCTTGTCACACACACAACCTGTCCACCGTGTTTCGTCTAAATCCGTCCACAACTTTTTGAGATATCTTGCTATGTATCGTTTTAGGCCCTATCTCCCAGTGGTGAAGAATCACTTTAAAATTCTACTAGCCAGATCCAAATCCAGATCTTCACCAAAATCGAATCATTTAGTCTGTGTCACATACACTACCTCTCTGCCAAATTTCATCCGAATTCGTCCACAACTTTTGAGATGTCTCGTTCACAGACAATGTGAACAAACAAGCAAGAAGCAAGCAAGAAGCAAACAAACAAGCAAGAAGACGTCATGCAGAGCACAATACTTGCAAAATCCACCGCCTCCCAAAAATAAGGTTGTCATTGATCATTCAAATTGTTCATTTCATCAAGATTAAGCTTGGGTCAATAGGATGAAAAGTGATGATTTTTCAGATGAAAATTGATGATTTTAGAAGTTTGACCTTGAGTTGACGTTTGACCTCAAAGATGGTTTTCCAATTCAGTGAGGCACTATGCAAATGCTGTTAAATTTTCAAGTCAATCGGATGAAAATTGATGATTTTTGAAGTTTGTCCTTGAGTTGACCTTTGACCTTTTGACCAAAAAAAAATAGTTGGTTTCCCTATTTAGTGACTCGATATGCAAATGTCGTTCAATTTTCAATTTAATCGGATGAAAAATGGCGATTTTAGAAATTAGACCTCCAGATGACCTTTGAACTTTGACCTCAATCAATAGGCTTCTCAATTGTGACGACCTCTACAACTTGGTGAAGTTTCATGACGATCGGTTTAGAATTGTGACCTGTAGGCGAGTGACAAACAAACAAACAAACAGAATAACAAACGCAACCGACCAATATACTTGAAAAATCTTCAATTTTGCAATAACAAACAAATAAACAGACAGACAGAGGTGAAAACATAACCTCCATCCACCTTTGGTGGTGGAGGTAAAAAATATTATAAACCACAAACATACGATTACCTTTTGAAACATTCGATACTGCTGGTTGACAATGAACTAGTTAACTCGTTATCTGGTTAACAATGCAAACCAGGATGTGTTCAGTTACAAAGCAGCTATCTAGTGCTTGTCAAGCATGCCCTTCCTTAACTGTTTTAAATGAAGGGCATGCTTGAATGCGTAAGCCACTTGGCGAGCGCTCAACAAGAATCTTAGTAACTGAACATGCGCCCGATGTTCTTGAGGCCTGACCCTAGATCTACTGTGAAGATCTACCGTAATCTATATACCCCAGAGAGGAATGACCCTTCCTGTCGCTCCCGCAGGAAACCGGTGTACTAGTTTTGTAAATTTGATATTTCCAAGCTCGTTTAGTAAATGGCCTCCTGATGTGTTTATGCTTTTGATTCTTTCTTTTTTTTCAAGCATTTACTGCACTTGTGATGGACAGAGTAGAAGGTCAGTGACTAAGCTCAAAGGTCACATGAATCGTATTATGTAAATTTCAATAACATGAGGATACCAAACAGCATGTTGTATTGATGCATAAATCAGGGATGAACTATCTGCGCTGGACAAATGTTAATTTGGCGTGATTTTGTTAGTTCTTTCGGCCCTTGAAATTATGTTATGTGAGCCTTTTAAAATTAAATAATGTTTTCAATCATTCTGGTCAATTAAATTTTTATTAATGTCAACATAAACATCATAAATATCATAAATCATATGTTTTAATTCACGTTTTAATTTGTTAAAAGGTCGATCAATAAAAATTAATGTTAAAAGGTCAATTAAATGTCAACATCAATTAAATTGCATGCTACACTATATTGAAACAAACAAAAGTGAAAAACCATAAAAGTGGTTTAACACCTGGAATACGTCTTTCAATCCTGACAAATCTCACATTCTCACACTCTCACTCTCTCTCTCCGAAAGGACTGTCTGGCAAACCCCCCTATTATCTACTTTCTTAACAATCCTCTTTATGAAGTTCAGTCATTCAAACTCCTGGGTCTCACTGTCAGTCATGATCTTTCTTGGACAAACCACATTTCAAAGTTGGCCTCCAAAGCCATCCGCTGACTGGGCATCCTGCATCATACAAAATCCTTCCTTGGCACACCTGAATTCTTATCCACCTACAAGGCCTTCATCCACAGCTTGATGGAATACGCTCTCCCCTCTGGGCCTGCCTCACACCTTGCTCAGCTTGGCACTGTGGAAACTATTGGAATCTCCCATGGTGAAGCTCGGTCAATGGGTCTATCACTTTTCCATCACAGACAGCTCGGTGGTCTCTGTCTTCTACTGCCTCCTTCCTTGCACCCCCTGCTATTTCCGTGCTTTGTCGTCTACTCCCCATCCTTTGTAGGAACAGCAGAAGATTTGTGTCTGTCCTCGAAAGACTGATAAGATGTGAACAATAGCCTCTTTCTCTTGACATTTGTCTGTGAAATGTTTCACAAGCTCTCTACCCATGGCTATCTCATTGAGTTGTTAGTTCTGGTGTGCATGAGCAGCCAGTACTTTGTTACATTCATTCTCAATGCTGATGGCTCTGAAAGTTTTCCAGGCAAGAGAAGGATGCTGCATAAACCAACATCAGTTAAGAGTTTGGACTGTTTTATTTCCTATTTACAGACTTGGCATTTAATATGGAATATTTTTTTTTTCTTGACTTGGGTTTACTTTCTTAACTCAGTATATCAATCTGGTGAGATTATTTTACACTTTGGTGATTTATTTGTTGAAAGAACCATGTCACTGATTGTCTGTCGCAGCAAGAAGTCACCAACAGGATTATATCACAGGTGGCGTGGCAAAATGTACGGACAGGTGCATTTGATGATTGGCTTCACAGTCGGGTATACAAGGGTTGTTGTGTTCTGTATTAGTGGAAAACAACTGCTGCACGTCTCCAAAAGTTATTGCCGCTTCCTCTGGAGATGGTCCGTCAATTTGACAATGCTGTTTGTCATGGAGTGGTGGCTTTACGAAATTACGGCATGAAACAGCGTGCTTTTTCTCAGCAGTATGGCATCACTCAAGATCAGGTGTCAACGATCCTGAAACGAAATGCTCAGAGGGATGTCCCTACTCCAATACCGAGGCCAGGACGTCCCCGCAGAACCACAAGGAGGGATGATCGCCAGCTGCACCGGTTAGTCCGCAATGGCCGTACCAAGTCAGCTAATCGGCTTAGGGCTGAGTGGCAGCAACTGACAAATGTGCCTGTATCCAGAAGGCTCGTCAACCAACGACTGGTTCAAGCAGGCTATCGTGCCAGGCGTCCTCTGAGAAAGCCACGCCTGACCAGACAACACCGCCAGCGCCGATTGCAGTGGACCAGAGAGCACCGTCAATGGCACCCAGGACACTGGAATCACGTGATCTTCAGTGACGACTCTAGATTTCTGGTCTATTGTCAAGATGGCCGCGTCCGAGTGCGCAGACAAGTGCATGAAGCCTACAACAAAGATTGTATAGTGCCAAGAGTCCAAGCTGGAGGTGGTGGGGTGACCGTTTGGGCTGCTTTTCATGCAGGGGGCAAAACTGACCTGGTTGTTCTGAATGGAAACCTGAACCAGTTCAAGTACAGTGCTTTCTGGAAGAAACATTGCTTCCATTTGCTCGTGCAGCCTTTCGAGGAAACTTTGTCTTCCAAGATGACAATGCACGGCCTCATCGTGCTCGCATGATCCAACACTTTCTTGCTGACCGTGGTGTAGAGCATATGGAGTGGCCTGCCATGTCCCCGGATATGAATCCGATCGAGAACTTGTGGGCAGAATTAACGCGTCAAATCGACCACTTGGACCAGCAGCCGACCTCTGTGCGTGAATTGCAGCAGGCTATTGTCACTGCAGGGCAAGCGATTCCTGTCCAAACCTTGGCAAATCTCGTGAACAGCATGCCTCAACGTGTATGTGCTCTCCTGAATGCTCGTGGGGCTTACACGAAATACTGAACTGTAATTTTACTGTCTGTAATCCCAGTCATAATTTAACTTTTGTTTTTGTTAAAAAAAAATTTGGCTAATGTGCAAAATAAAGAGATACTTCTGGAAAACGTACAGAAGTTTAACACTACTGTCCATGAATTGAGTTCGATATCAGTTTACATCACTTTCAAGGATCAATTTATTTGTTTCGAAATGTCAAATGTGGTTTTTGTTTCTTTTAAAGGTCACATTAACAAAATCTAGAATAATTTCAACATAATTCCAATGAACTTTTGGTTCTAAGACATCTTGAAAAGTAAGTTCACCCCCGCAAAAAAAATATTCCATATTAAATGCCAAGTCTGTATTAAGGAGTCAGTAAATATGCAACATTGAAGATAAGCCAACTGTTTCAAACGTTTTGAACCTGGATTGACTCTGTCAAGACAGATACATCTGTAAACTTACATAAATAAGTTAGTTGCTATAGCTAACCAAGGGAAGTAATTACCTCCCCCACTGAAGGTGGACGAAGATTATGTTTTCACCCCTGTTTGTCTATCTCTTTGTCTGTGAACAGGATATCTCAAAAAGTTGTTGATGCGTTCAGACAAAACCTGGTGGACAGGTTGGGAGTGTGACAAAGCCAAATAAATTTGATTTTGGTGAAGGTCAGAATCCGTGTCTGAATACGAGGCTTATTTAATTTTTTTAAATGATTCGTCACCATTGAGATGTGGGGCCAATAATGATGCATAGAATGATATTTCAAAACGTTGTGGATGAGTTGTGACAAAATTAGGTGGATGAGTTGGTTTGGTGAACAGAACAAGCCGAGTCTATTTTGATTCAGGTCCGGATCCAGATCCGGCTTTTCGGTGGGATAAAAATGAGAGTATTTGATTTGTAAAGGATGGTAAATAGACTGAAAACAAATGGAGGTGGTTGGTAGTAACACATTTGACACACTCGGGAGTTGCGGGTTCGGCAGGGGGTTACGAGGGTAGTTCTCGGACCCACTTCCCAGCTGATAACCTTGAAGCCAATGAGCTGCAGATTACTCCATGACATGACGTGTTGCTAAGCGATTACAGACGCCATCTAAGAAACTTAATTTAGGTGGAGTCTAGCGTCCAAATCCAGCTTTACCTTCCCGGCAATTTAATCGACCAAGCAGAGTTCTGGGCCGAGTTCTATTCCTAATCTTTATCTGCGATCTCTCTGACTCTTAGTCAGGTTCACTATGTTTTTTTCGTTCAAAATTTTGGTAGATTAGCAAAACTATACATTTTTGGAATATTCAGAGCATGAGGAATCCAAAAATTAATGTTTACATTTGTGTAGACACCTTTGCGAAAATGACACTCAGGACAGTGATGAAGATCTGTAAAAGCATATTCCTGAACGGTATAGACCTTGTAGATCCTGTGTATAGGACTTATAGTTCAATCTGATACTACCTATAACTTCCTATAACAACCTATAACTTCAAAGGACTTGCAATATCATGTATTATGTAATACAGTTATATCACAAATATAAAGACAATGGTTTTCAATTACCTTTGTTTGTTGCTTTTCTATAATCCTGAGCACTATTTTGAGGCCTTTATTGGATTCCTTGACCCAGAAAACATAGGATTAGCATATTTAATTAAGTCTCTAGGTTGACTAGAAGCCGAGATCGCGCAAAATATGTATTTTATGGCGGCCATTTTCAAAATCCAAAATGGCGGCCATGCAGGTGTCTGTGCAAATGCCAACATTGATTTTCAGATTCTCCATGCTCTGAAGATTCCAAAAATGTACAGGTTTGCTAATCCCAAAATTTTGAAAGAAATTATATTTGTTAACATAGTGAACCTGACTATCTTCATCACTGTCCTGAGTGTCATTTTCGCAAAGGTGTCTACGCAAATGTAAACATTAATTTTTGGATTCCTCAAGCTCTGAATATTCCAAAAATGTATAGTTTTGCTAATCTACCAAAATTTTGAACGAAATTATATTTGTTAACATAGTGAACCTGACTATCTCTGGGAAATCCCCTTTGTCTACTTGCTGATGAGTCCACCCTCTGCCGTGACATCCCTCATCCTTCAGACAGACAGGCTGCAGCTTCTTCTCTCTTAGGACCTTGGAAAAAATAATCACAAGCTGGTCAAACACTTGAAATATGTCTTTGTATCCTGACAAATCTTACACTTTCACTCTCTGAAAGGACCGTCTGTCTGTCAATCCCTTCTATCTACTTTCTTAACAATTCCTTTGAGGAAGTTTAGTCATTCAAGCCACAGGGTCTCACTATCAAGCATGATCTTTCTTGGGCAAACCACATTTCAAAGTTGGCCACCAAAGCCGCTGACTGAGCATCCTCTTCTTAAATTCTGCTTGTTTTGCTAATTACCTTCTCATTTCTTCACTTGCAGTGCAGACATTTGTTTTTGTAGATAATCGAAAGACATGATTTAAAGTTTTAAATTCCTGCCTGCCTTTTAACCACCTGATCAATATGCATGCAGGCTTTACAATCAGCAAAGTTCTGCACACACTTGAGGTGCTTGACCGACACTGCTTTGACCGTTCTGATTCGAGCACTTGCCTTGACTCTCTCTACAATAAGGTCTTTTGTTCACCTCAGAGCAAAGAAGGACGGGAGGTGAGACCCAGAATTGTACATGTTCCTCATTGTTCCATTCCCCTTGCCGTGGCCGAGGACCTTTTCGCATTATCCTCGTGTCTGTAGATGTCGATGCCCGACGATGCCGTCGTGACATTGTTGTGCGAATGGGCTGTGAGCTGTAAACGCTCAGGACGCCATCGTGCTATGGTGGTTGCTCGCTTGCTGGAGAAGAGGCAGGCTGAGCTGGAAGTTGATGTGAGTTATTTTTTTGGGGAATTAATTATTTGAGTGTAAATTACAAGTTATTGCCAAAACGATCTATTTTTTCCCAAATTTGATTCGGTGAAATTTTTGGCCTCTTGCCCAATGTCTCATCCCAAGTTACCCTTATGGCATTGAGAATCGACTATAAACGGTTTGCTTGTGCATAACAGCTGTGGCAGCCAGATATTGCACAGATTGCCCTCTCCATAAGGTCAATAATGAGCCTGGGTATGTTTTGATGACCTGGGTGTAAGAAAGTAATTGGTTTGAGACTAAATTCTGGAGGACGAGAATCCAAATCTCTAATCCTGCTGTCTTCATCCTCATTTGAACCCACAACCAATGGGGTGCCAGGAGGGTGTCCTCATTATTAGGCCATCTCCATTCTGTTGTCTAGCTTTTGATAGTACTTGTGATTTTGTTAAATTTCTGTACTTTTTAAGGATTTATACTAAAAAAGAGAGTTTGAATTGTAAAGAAAGTTAATTTGTAAATGCAATTGATTACATGGCACGTAAGGTGGATGGATGAAAAAATGTAATTCCTTTTGGTTGTGTGGCAATGTGCATTGATTAATGGAGCGGTGCTGCATTCAAACTAGCAAACAAAGCTGTGATTTGCCTTTGTAACTGTGGCTTTGGACATTTGGATTGAATATTGGTAATTTGCCTGCTTTGTAAAGCACTTCAGGCCAAACTTTACTGCCCATCTCTCCTATGTACAGCGTTGTGGTGAATCGGAAGTGCTGGATGAGAAAGAGTCCATCTCCTCTGGATCCTTGGCTGGTGCAAGCCTTCCTGTGTTCCAGAACATTCTCCTCCGTTTTATGGATACTCAGGCACCCGTTATCAGTGAGTGACACACTAAATTCCTCAATGAAAACTCGGTCACCTGATCGTGAATGTTTTTATTGACTTTATCCAAAACAAAATGAACAACGTATTTTATATTTTGATCGTTTCTCCATCCCTTCGTGACCACTGTCATTTTCATCCAAATCCTCCCTCGCAATGCGATAGCCGTTATTGCAAGTGAGCCTGAACGCAGTGAGTTTGCCAACTTGGTGCTGCTTTTCTGCGAGCTGATGCGTGCTAGTGTCTTCTCTCATGATGCATACCTGTGCACGCTGATATCACGTGGAGAGCTCGGTTGGGCTGGCACGGGACACCTTCCTTCACGATCGCCTGGCCACGAGTCTACCGAGGAGGTTCAGGGAAAGGTTCGGGTTTAATAATGTATTATTGTCCCCCGTCGCTCAGCGGAGCGAAAGGGGGACTATGGCTTTCCCGTCCGTCCGGGCGTGTGTGGGTGTACGTGCGTGCGTAAGCGTAGGACCGCATTCGAATTTGGTGTGTGGGTGCAACCCACGTCAAAATCCAAGATGGCCGCCGCCATGTATGTCTGATGCCATGTATGTCTGAACCTTGTAACCTGCATATCTTGAAAAATAAGCGAAGTACCAACTTCTAATCTGGTGTGTGGGTGTATATAGGTCTAAGGAAGAAGGATATTGAAAATTAGGTCGCCACGTCAAAATCCAAGATGGCCGCCGCCATGTATGTCTGAACCTTGTGAGATGAATATCTTGAAAAATAAGCGAAGCACCAACTTCTAATCGGGTGTGTGGGTGTATGTCGGCATAAGGACGAACGCTATTGAAAATTGGGTCGCCACGTCAAAGTCCAAGATGGCCACCACCATATATATGTCTGAAACTTGTGAGCGAAATATCTCGAAAAATAAGGGAAGTACCGATGTCTAATCTGGTGGCTGGTGTGTGGGTGTATCTAGGCACAAGGAAGAACGCTGTTTAAAATCAGGTCGCCACGTCAAAAGCCAAGATGGCCGCCGCCATGTATGTCTGAAGCTTGAGATGAATATCTTGAAAAATAAGCAAAGTACCAACTTCTAATTTGGTGTGTGGGTGTATCTCGGCATAAGGAAGAACGCCATTGAAAATTGGGTCGCCATGTCAAAATCCAAGATGGCCGCCACCATATATATGTCTGAACCTTGTGAGCGAAATATCTTGAAAAATAAGCGAAGTACCAACTTCTAATCTGGTGTGTGGGTGTATCTAGGCATAAGGAAGAACGCTATTGAAAATTGGGTCGCCACGTCAAAATCCAAGATGGCCGCCGCCATGTATGTCTGAACCTTGTGAGATTAATATCTTGAAAAATAGGCGAAGTACCAACTTCTAATCTGGTGTGTGCCTGTATCTAGGCACAAGCAAGAACGCTGTTTAAAATTGGGTCGCCACGTCAAAATCCAAGATGGCGGCCGCCATGTATGTCTGATGCCATGTGTGTCTGAACCTTGTAACCTGCATATCTTGAAAAATAAGCGAAGTACCAACTTCTAATCTGGTGTGTGGGTGTATCTAGGCATAAGGAAGAACGCTATTGAAAATTGGGTCGCCACGTCAAAATCCAAGATGGCCGCCGCCATGTATGTCTGAACCTTGTGAGATTAATATCTTGAAAAATAGGCGAAGTACCAACTTCTAATCTGGTGTGTGGGTGTATCTCAGCATAAGGACGAACGCTATTGAAAATTAGGTCGCCACGTCAAAATCCAAGATGGCCGCCACCATATATATGTCTGAAACTTGTGAGCGAAATATCTCGAACAATAAGCGAAGTACCAACGTCTAATCTGGTGTGTGGGTGTATCTATTGGGTCGCCACGTCAAAATCCAAGATGGCCGCCGCGATGTTTTTCCGAACCTTGTGAGATGAATATCTTGAAAAATAAGCGAAGTACCAACTTCTAATTTGGTGTGTGGGTGTATCTCGCCATAAGGAAGAACGCTATTGAAAATTGGGTCGCCACTTCAAAATCCAATATGGCTGCCGCCATGTATGTCTGAACCTTGTGAGATGAATATCTTAAAAAATAAGCGAAGTACAACTTCTAATTTGGTATGTGGGTGTATCTCGGCATAAGGACAAACGCTATTGAAAATTGGGTCGCCACGTCAAAATCCAAGATGGCCGCCGCCATGTATGTCTGAACCTTGTGAGATGAATATCTTGAAAAATAAGCGAAGTACCAACGTCTAATCTGGTGTGTGGGTGTATCTCGGCATAAGGACGAACGCTATTGAAGATTGGGGCGCCACGTCAAAATCCAAGATGGCCACCACCATATATATGTCTGAAACTTGTGAGCGAAATATCTCGAAAAATAAGCGAAGTACCAACGTCTAATCTGGTGTGTGGGGGTATCTATTGGGTCGCCACGTCAAAATCCAAGATGGCTGCCTTGATGTATTTCCGAACCATGTGAGATGAATATCTTGAAAAATAAGCGAAGTACCAACTTCTAATTTGCTGTGTGGGTGTGTCTCGCCATAAGGAAGAACGCTATTGAAAATTGGGTCGCCACGTCAAAATACAAGATGGCCGCCACCATATATATGTCTGAACCTTGTGAGCGAAATATCTTGAAAAATAAGCAAAGTACCAACTTCTAATCTGGTGTGTGGGTGTTGCTAGGCACACGGAAGAACGCTGTTTAAAATTGGGTCGCCACGTCAAAATCCAAAATGGCCGCCGCCATGTATGTCTGAATCTTGTGAGAAGAATATCTTGAAAGATAAGCGAAGTACCAACCTCTAATTTGGTGTGTGGGTGTATCTCGGCATAAGGAAGACCGCTATTGTAAAGTGGGTCGCCACGTCAAAATCCAGGACGGCCGCCACCATATATATGTCTGAACCTTGTGAACGAAATATCTTGAAAAATAAGCGAAGTACCTTCTGGTGTGTGGGTGTATCTAGGCATAAGGAAGAACGCTATTGAAAATTGGGTCGCCACGTCAAAATCCAAGATGGCCGCCTCCATGTATGTCTGACCCTTGTGAGCGAAATATCATATCATAGCATGTTTTCTGCGTGTTCCCCTTTGTCAACTCACATCACTTCCCCGACGGGGGACCTAGGCGTAACGCTTGTTACTTTTATATTTGGTACAGTGCAATTGGTTATTTGACCTGGCTATTGCTCAAACTGTAAAATGTAAGATATTTCTTGACTATTTATATTGACCATACAATTTAGATCTTAAACAAAGTAGTTAATTGTAGCAACCAATGCCTGTTGAAAACGCATGGGGAAACGTCATTGATGCAGGTGTAATTAAGTGTTTGGGCAAAAGCCTACACCATTATTACAGTGGGGAACCATCACTGATTGGTATGGTAGTCACTAAAGGTGTTATGCTTTTTGGTTGTCCGTCCAGCTGTCCCTCCGTGCGTCCGTTTGTGATAGTTATCGTTGCCGCAATAACTTGAGGACAGCTGAAGGGGTCCAAGTCAAACCTGGTACAGCTATGCATAATGATGTAAAGATTAACTGTTTAGATTTGGGGTCATGAGGTCAAAGGTCAGAGGTCATGTTCGTTAATATCCTGTTACAGCGATAACTTGTGAACCAGTGATGGGATTTTAACCAAAGTTAACCAAACCAAACCAAAGTTAACCAAAGTTTAACCAAAGTTTAACCAAAGTTTAACCAAACCAAAGTAAACCAAAGTTATAAGTATATATTATGATGAAAATATTAACTGATTAGATTTCTGCATCAAAGGTCAGAGGTCATGTCAGGTAAAAATATGATTCTTGAGAACAGCTGAAGGAATTTAAATCAAACTTGGTACAAGTATGTATAATGAGCATCCCCCCCCCTTCCCATGCCCTCCCCCAAAGCGCTCTCCCTCCCACAGATCTCTCGATGTCTTCTTGTCTCTCGGTCTCTGCTCTCAAATGTTGTGTTTGTGTCCTCCCCCTCTCTCCCCATCTTGTCTACCGCTCCCGATGTTATATGTTTTATGTGTCGGTTTGTCTTTCTGTGTGATTCATGTTCGCTCTTTCACGAGCCTCGATCTTGTACACAAAAAAAAAAAAAAAAAAAAAAAAAATGATGTAATAATGTGGGCAGAGCTATATTGGTCGACGTCGCGACGTTGAAGAGTGGTGGTCTCGTTTTTTAAATCTATTTGGGTTGAAGCCGACACCTTCTCCGAACTAGTAAACTCCTCTTGTAAGCATATGGTTGGACAAAAACGTGTTTAGAATGAGGAATCCTGTTGTTAGGGACTTCATAGACAGAGTGTTTTGGAGGACTTTATGGAGGAAACATGTTGAACTGATTGGAACATATTGTACTGTATATGGGTAGTTGGTTTTAATAGAGCCCTTTGATTGAACAGCACTTTTGGTTTGCATGCATGCGTACAATATCATTGTTATTTAGGAACCTGGCATGGAAGAATATTTGGACTTGGAATCTGGTCCTGCTAACTTATTCGATGATGGAGACCTGAAGAGCGAATTTCCACATGACCTGGTAAATAGGGCTCTCTTCCTTCTGAGGCAGGAAGTTTGCTTAACCCTGGTTGAGAAGCCTAAGCAGTGAGCTACGTGTCTGTTTCTCCTTCCCTTCCAAACCCTAGATGTTTTCTCCTCCAGGGGATCCCTTAGCAAGTGAGTCAAAGCCAAGCCCTGCCTCAGATCGCACACTTCTTGTAAAGGAGGAAAAACAGTCTCGCAAAGATAAGGTTTCCGGAGGCTCTGTATTTCCTGCCACTCATGAGCTGAGCCGACACCTCCAGTATGCGACACATTTCCCAATTGTTCAGGTGCTTGCTACAGAAAACACCATCATCCCTTGAAAGGGCAGATTTCCTGCATTTATTAACTTACTTGATGGCTCTACTCTTTCATATAATAAATATGTACTGTGAATGAAATGTTATCAATCATTCTTATTCTGCATGAGTGATATACGTAGTGTGTTCAAAAAGTATCCGACCTTTATTTTTCGTGCGTAAAAAAGAATAAGCTAGGGAGGCGTTGATTGGTGCACGTATGTAGGCGATCCTAATGCACACGCGTGAATTTTTTCACACCTGCAGAAGCTGTCATTCGACGGCAGACCGCCGATGAGTGAGGACATGTAAGTGAGCGCCGTCGGATTTTCGTTTTTGACAAAATGACGGAAAAACTTGAACAACGCTACTGCATCAAATTTTGTGTTTCATCAAACTTGCATCAAAACTGCAACTTGGTTTCTGGGTCGTACCCATAAACCCAGGACTCATCGCCAGTGATCACTGTGTTGAGGAAGCTGGGATCGCTGTTCACAGTCTCCAGCATGTCCTGTGCGATCTCCAAACGGAGTTGCTTCTGCTCAATCGTTAGCAGGTTTGGTACGAACTTCGCTGAGATTCTCCTGAAGCCCAAATCCTCCTTCATAATGGAATGAACGGTGTTGAATCTTGCGGATCGTTTCCACTTGGGAATCGCCAAGCTTTACACAAAATTTGATGCAGTAGCGTTGTTCAAGTTTTTCCGTCATTTTGTCAAAAACGAAAATCCGACGGCGCTCGCTTACATGTCCTCACTCATCGGCGGTCTGCCGTCGAATGACAGCTTCTGCAGGTGGTAAAAAATTCACGTGTGTGCATTAGGATCGCCTACATGCGTGCACCAATCAACGCCTCCCTAGCTTCTTTTTTTTTTACGCACGAAAAATAAAGGTCGGATACTTTTTGAACACAGTAGTACAAACTGTGAGAAGGTACTTTGTAAAGTTTATAGCAGAATATTTCATTTGGAGTGCCATTTTGACCCAAGGATGAATCGTCTGTGCATGAGTGCAACCAGCGCCTCATCGTGCTGTATGGCGTTGGTCGGCAACGTGACGAGGCACGTCACCTCACTAAACGCATCACGCGGGACATCCTGAAGATCCTGAATAAGAAAAGTACAGCAGAGACCGGTGAGTTGCTTTGCAATGGTTATTGATCCCCTACCAGCCTCACAGGAGGGACTGTAGGTTTGCTCTCCATCTGTCTGTCTCTGTCTCTGTCTCTGTCTCTAGCTGTCTGTCTGTCTGTCTGTTTGTACATCCATCTATCTGTCTGTCCCACCTGTGGTTTCTCAGACTTTTTCCTATACGTTTTAACATATTGTTACGGATCTCAGAGACGGCACTCCCCTTAGCAAGGGGGGGTTAATCCCCTTGGCCTGTTAAGCTGGCCGTCTCCGGTCAGGATACTTGTAACGCTCCTCTGCGGGGTGGAATTGATCAGGGTTATTGGTCAAGGTGTTCTCCCGAATACCTTTACCAATCCCTCCGCAAAACAGGGAGACAAGTAACGCTCGAACCACGGACAAGATGGTATTTGCCGAGCGGTTTAGCAATCGGCGGCTCGAGCCTTGAGCACTTGACTAACCCGATTCCGAGCGTCGGCCAAATCGTGCCACAGGTACTCAATTGGAGACAGGACGAAAGCGATCGGGGGAAAGAAGAAACCAAAGGTAAGAAATAACAGGCATTTATTAATTATTTACAAAACCAAAGAACCAAAGAAGAAACAAAAGCAATATACAGAAGAAGAAGAAGACACAGGGCAGCCTTAAGCAGTCTTATATTATTCCCCAGGACAACAAACAGGACAGACAAACAGACTTACACGAAAGGGGAATAGCAGGCAGGAATGGCTGGAAGAAGGGATGAGAAGGCCCAGGCAGACGGCAGGCGTCGAGGTCCGGCTCCAGGAGTCGACTCGCGTCGTGGCGGGAAAACCCTGGCAGGCAGCGAGCGCGTATCGTTCACCCCGAGCGGACGTTGCATATAGCGATGGGACTGGGATGCTCCGTCTTCTCACGTGTCTCTCTCTCGCAACTCTTGAACCCTCTCACACAACTCGTACCTTCTCACGCGTCTCTCTCTGCCTTCTTCCTAAAAAGGCTTCGCGCTCGTCGTTATATTACGCGTGTTGCAATCAATGCGCGTGTCATGGAGCCACGCCCGCGATGGTCTTTTGGCAGCCCTGGTTGGCTGGTGGGGGCTCGCTGGCCCTGCCTCGGGTGGTGCGTCGGCGTGCCACGCCCGTGATCTGGCGGCTCCGCCCCTTTCTTCCTCGGCTTGACCGCATGGCTAATGGCGGCTTGGGGCAATCAAACGAACCAAGACAAGGGGCAGCGAACGCTGTTGGCAAGCGAGGTACCACAATTTGAAGAGGGAGAGCAAAATGGACGGAATGGGGCCCATCTTATTTGATGAATGCAACGCAGATTCAACTACTGGGAACAGATCCTTAACATAATAATGAAATAACTACGGAGAGGTCCGCTGGTTCGCTACGTGTTGCACATGGACTAACTAGGGTGCGATCTTTAACAAACCAATTGATGGGGATATTTACAGGGGAACATTTATAAGGGAAACATTTACTAAAATTTACTAGTGAAGGTTCTAAAAACCGTAACAATATTTAACTGAAACTTTGTGCATGGCTTTATTATGACAGGTTGCAGAGCAAGTTCGAGTTTCAGGGGGTTTCATAAATTTTTCAGAGTTTTGCCCTTTTTGGACTTATAAAATATCACAACGGTAGGGGACATGCATTGCAATGCAATTCTTGTTCTTGTTTTATTTATGACTCCATAAAAAACATTAGTAAATGTTCCAAATGAAAGAACAAACTCATTCAGATGTTGTGATCGCAATTTTAATTGGAAAGTGACGCATGAATGTTGTTTCATGTTGATGTAAAATGCAGAGGTGAGTAAGGTGTCTGTAATAATGAAGAAGAGGCTCAAAGATAAAGGCAAGACTGCAGTGATTTCAAAGAGGCTTTTGGGATATCGAATTTGTAACGTTTTACGCTTTTTTAAAATCTCCTGACAGCAAAGTGAAAATTCGGTAGTTTCCAGCCAGTCTTGCACATGCTTCCTCGGTAGTTTCCACCCAGTCTCGCACATGCTTCCTCGGTAGTTTCCACCCAGTCTCGCACATCGTTCCTCGGTAGTTTCCAGCCAGTCTCGCATATTCTTCTTTCGTAGTTTCCAGCCATTTCCACACAATACTCCCAGCAGGGGCTTAGCTTTGTGAGGCCATGGGAGTAGAACTTTTATTTTTGGCCCAACTTTTAGGGGGAAACCCTTTTGATCCTGCCTGTGGTTATATAATGTGTTTTGAGTACTTTGTCCCAAAAATAAGAATATTGTATCATTCCTTAATAACCAATATCTTCCCAGTTTTTTTTTTTTTAAATACTGAAATTGTTTCATGAAAATAACACATTTTTGTGGTTCTGGCTTTTCTTTCAAGTTGAATTGTATTTTGTGCAGGAACGACTAGATTTCTTCATGAGATTGCATCAATTGAGTTGATTTTTGTTGCTGTTAGTCATCGGTTTGTTTACACACAGGACAAGTGGAGAATATTATGTTTCCTTCACTGTTGTTACCTCCGCCAGCAAAAGTGTACCAAGGTTTTGTTTTCAACCCTGTGCATCCCTGCATGTTTGTTTGTTAATTGGCAAAAAAAATTTTTGACAATATGTTGATCACTGGTTTGTTTGTTTGTTTTTGTTTGTTTGGTTGGTTGTCTCTGCACTCACCTTTCATTGCCTCCAGGTCACAATTTTAAACCGATCTTCACAAAACTTCACCAAATGGTAGACTTGGTAGTCCGATAGATTCCTATTTATTTTTATTCATCGCCGGAGGCATTATGTTTTCGGGTTGTCCGTCCATCCATCCGTGATAGGTTTTCGTTACCACGATAACTAGAGAACGACTGAAGGGATCTTAGTCAAGCTTGGTATGTATAATGAGGTAAAGATGAACTGATTCTATTTTGAAGTCATGAGGTCAAAGGCCAATGGTCAGAGGTCATGTTAAGTAAAAACTATGTTGCCACACTTACTCGTGAACCAGTGATGCGATTTTGAACAAACTTGGTGCAAGTATATATGATGCAACGATTAACTGATTATATTGTGGAGTCAAGAGATCAAAGGTCAGAGGTCATGTCAGGTAAAAATGTGATACTTGTGAACAGCTGAATGGATTTAAATCAAACTTGGTACAAGTATGTATAATAATGTAATGATGTGGGCGGTCTAGTTGTCTTCTTATTTGCATGTTTGCACTGAGAGAAGTTGTATATACTGTATGTTGACCCGTGCCTCAGGTGGTGAGGAGGGGCAAAAGAGTAAGAAGAGCCGTCCAGAGTCGATTCCAACATTGGAGGGCATTTTTGCACGCTTCCAGCAGCTTTCATACTTTGACCAGCACCAGGTTACATCCCAGGTGTGGATATTTGCAGTCGATTCTCGTTCATATAAATATTCATTTATTTTACCTTACCTCTACCTTTCCATGCCCATCTCTTCTTGTCACCTTTCAACACCTTTCAGCCTTGTTTCGGATGAACTTCAATTAAGTAAAAAAACACATCCATTCTTTGTCAACCTCCAACCCTTTCCAAACCTCAACTCACTCCAACCTTCTCCCCTCCTCATCTTCCTCCTCTTTACCTCCTCTTTACCTCTCATTTGTCGACTGAGCCTTGTTTTTCTCATTGCTTTTTGTGTCCTACTTAGGTGGCCAGCAATGTCCTCGAGCAGATCACGAGCTTTGCTTCAGGGACATCGTATCACCTGCCTCTCGTGCAGCACATCCAGTTCATATTTGACCTCATGGAGCATTCACTCAACATTCATGGCCTCATTGACTTCGTCATCCAGGCATGGCATCACACCATGGCCATAGCATGGCCCTAAAAAACACTCAAAATCTCCGAACAAAGTAATCATCAGAGAAAAATTATTCCATTTCACCTTTTAATGATGTCCATTTCATCCTGAAATAATATTCAAGAAACCAATGCTTTTATTCTTTACACAAAAAGTACTATTCAATTATAAACAAGAATGACTGCCCAAAGTCACAACCTGCGACAAATTCCGGTGGCGGCCCGATTTGGAGACGCGCATTTAATAAACCACCGTTTAGAGGCCATTTTTCCCCGCAAAGCGGGGGTTGGCCTTTTCGGGGACCGTGGTTGTGGTTGTTTTTCGGTCCCCTTTTTGAAGCAATGTTTTACGGCCGGATGCCCTTCCTGCCGCCAACCCTGTTTGTCGCCTTTTTACGATAAACAGGGAATTACCAGTGAACTGGTACTCAATTCGCCGACCTCGGAAGGATGACAGGCTGAGTCAACCCCCCTGGCGTTAATTCAGCGATCGACCGGGATTCGAACCCAGGATCCTTGGATCCTAAGCCGGCACCCTAGCCGCTAGCCCAACACCAGGGCGCATTTAATGCACTATTTAAAAATTAACTCGCCTATCAATGTCACCTCTCCACAGTTGTATCAGAACAATCTGATTCATCACACGGTCATGGATTGCTTGACGTCAATTTGGGACCATTCAAAAATTATATAATACTATTTTTTTTTTTTATAGTAATTTGTGAAACGTAACACTTGATTACCATGTGTTTTGACGAAAAACTGGCTCCCAACAAGAACCCCAGCAATAACAGCAACATGAAGCTCTTGCATGTCACAGGTAAAAAATATTGTACAAAAAAGTAATATTCTGTCTCCATAGACAGGTGTGTTTGTATACAAATTCTACAAATTGGAGAAAGCGTGTGTGAGGTTAATAAGCTCAAAACTCAGGCTGTTGAAGTGAATCAAAATAAGTCATTTAGTTTAACCCATTGAGTGAGAAATGGGTTCATGGTCTGAACAGCACGTGGGTCATTCCATACCAACTCAACCATTCCGTTGCCTGACCCTCAGATTTTGCTATAAAAATACACCTGGGTCAACCTGGAGTCTGCGTGCTGAGTTCAAAAATGCTAGTCGTTCTTTTTTTTTCTTTCTTTTTTTCCCCTTTGACCTGTAATCTGTCAAAAGTCAACCTGTAGTGAAAAAGTAGCTGTGATCAGAAAAAGCATCTTGGGCTCAAATTAAATGCTATCATCTTATGTAGCACCTTGCTTGACTCGCAATGAATCGACCTTTCAAGAAAAAAATATCAGGAATTCCAAACTCACTTTTGGCAAGTTACCAGACAAGGGGTTAGTGACATGGTTTATTTGACCTTCAGCCCAACCCTTTACCCTGCATGGGTTGCAGATCTTAAAATGTTAGTATTTCTGAAAGAACCGTAGGGACCAATCTTCCAAACTCTTTGAAATACTTGGTTTCAAGTCCCAGCAGTGATCATTAATCCCTCTGAAATTAGAATTTTTGATACATATGCAGTTGGATCCCTTGTTTTCACGTTTGATAAAATGTGACCTGCTTATACATTCTCAGCCCTGTGCCATGCATATTCACGGTTTTTCACTATGTCTGAGGATGGGTGTATCTATCCTGCCCCTTTCCTTTCCTCTCCTTTCAACCTTACTTTCCCTTATGTTGCACATGTACCTCGGTTTGCCAATTCTCATCGTACCTTCCCTTTTCTATGCAAAATCAAGACTCATGCAATGAAAGAGTAACATCATTTCATTCATTTATCTTCCTACCTGTTGTACGTCTTTAAAAAATAATCAGGTGCATTGTTCTGATGCATTATTTTCCTTTGTCCAGCAATTTCCCTTTTCTATAAATTTACCATTCATCATAATTGTGCTGTTTTTGGTTTGCTGTGCAATCGGGATCAAAAAGCTTACCTCAATTTAATTTTCAGTCCTTGTTATTAAAGTGGAGGTGTATCTTTATGCACATGTGCTTCTTCTTCGTTTGTATGCAGCACAAGGCTGCGGGGTAACATAAAACGTAATTGGCTGAGGGCACAGCTGTTCCGCTGATGAAATGCCCTCTGCTGGTTAAGGGAAGAATTGGTAATTTGTTTATGGTGCCGGTGATATCTTGCCTACTCTTTGCCATGGACACTGTGATATTTAACGTCCACAAACGAATTCTGACGGACAGGATGTCCATTTAACATCCACCCGAGGGACAAACACACGATGCCGAATCACCCTGCCTGTGAAACACCGGGATGACAGTTTTTAGCTGGGTCAGGGTTCAAACCCATGCCAGACAGCTTAGAGGCATGTGTGCATACCTTTATGCCTTCCTGTCACCTCTGCACGTGTACTTTGTGGTTATCTGTGTTCCTTTCAGTACCTCTTGGAATATCCGGATATTTACTGTTGATCTTCAAGGGATAATTATCACTTGCATTTGGCAGGTCCAATAATGTTTCAACCCATCTTTTGTACCTTGGTTCATGCTGGTTCTTCGTCCTGGCAGTTGCTCAATGAGCTGAGTGTCGTTGAGGCCGAGCTTCTGCTGAAGTCGTCCAATTTGGCAGGAAGCTACACGACAGGTCTGTGTCTCTGCATCATCGCAGTTCTTCGGCACTACCATGCCTGCTTACTGCTCAATCCAGAGCACACGGCACAAGTTTTTGAAGGGTAAGCTCAATTGCTTCAGGGCAGCATGTTGAGAATAAATGATTTTCGGGCTGTGGGTTGAATTATAATTCGTAATCCAACTCTGTGAATGTTTTATTTCCCACCAGGCTCTGTGGTGTCGTGAAACACGTAGCAAACCCAACGGATTGCTCCTCTCCTGAGCGTTGCATCCTTGCATACCTCTACGATCTTTATGTATCGTGCAGCCACCTCAAGAGCAAGTTTGGTGATCTGTTCAGGTGTGTGCTCTTAGTTTTTCCTTCATTTCAAGGTGAGGTAAACCCTAAGGAGTTTAAGAATACAGACAGGATGGGAGTGAATCTACCATTAATCGGGGAGAGCTCCTATACTTGTTGTCCTTGTCAATCCATCTCTGAGAAACTCCGATCAAATTTTCTGAAAGCGACATTTGTATTCTGATTGTAGATGTTTGCAAATGGATTTGGTTCAGGAGCCAGCCGTCCGGCTGTTGCTCATCCGAATAGAGATGCAAGCCGCTTTGGCATTTCCATTGTTTTTCCTGCACTTCCATGCACATGCCAGGGGTTAATTTGATCTACTTGTCAGAATGATATTATGCATTTGGGCAGAATGAACAAACCGTTACCTCCCCTCCCTTACACCCACCCCTAGTTTACTTTGTTAGCTTCTTCTACTTCACTTCAATACTTTCCAACTGTTGTCATTACCTCACTTTCTCCTTATACTTTAATTGCCTTCTCCCCACGCAGCCGAAGGTGGGGTTTTGCAATCACTTCCGACTGTCTGTCTGTCTGTCCAGGCCATACCTTTTTTTTACCATTTGAGCTTTTGCCATCAAATGTTCAACAAAGCTTTATTATGAGAGTCTGGAATAATTTGGTCAAAAGGTCAGCGTTACATAAAATCGTCAATTTTCATCCAATTGACCTGAAATTTTAAGAATATGCATATCGGGTCACTGAATTGGTTTCACCAATAAAATGCTAGAAGCAGATTGCTTTTGAGGTCAAAAGGTCAAGGTAGCCTAAAATCGTCAATTTGTTTTGTATGTTTTTCTATTGTTTTTTTATTTTTTATTTTATTATTTTATTTATTTAAGGGATATTGCCTGCCACAAAGCCAGAAGGCTACTCGAGGTGGGGGCTACACAAAGAAAGCAGAAGAACCAGCCCCTTGGATTGAAACAAGACAAATGTAAAAAGTTGTCTCTTCACAGAACAAAAAGGGCTGGGAGGGGTTAACTAGTCTGCTTCGAGACAACAGTGCCTCTACCCGCATTCTGTTGGCTTCCTGGGTGCAGTGTGCTTCCTGATTTCCCATTCTTGAACATTTGTTGAACAAACCACTTTAATACCTTGAAGTACCTCTTGACTTGATGTCAATGGTATCACGTGCCTTCGATACGGTCTGGCACCCCGCTCTGCTCACCAAACTCTCCTCTTTTGGTATCCATGGAAATCTCCACGCATGGCTGGCGGACTTCCTCTCTAGTCGTAGTCAACGTGTGGCCCTGAATGGTTTTCTCTCATCTCCTCTTCCTGTTCAGGCTGGAGTTCCCCAAGGCAGTGTTCTGGGCCCTGTGCTTTTTCTGGTCTTCATCAATGATCTCTCTGACTCTCTTGAAAATCCTCTCTATCTCTTTGCTGATGACTCTACTCTCTGCCGCTCCATTCTTCATCCCTCAGATCGGCAGTCTGCCGCCTCCTCACTCTCTGCAGACCTGGACAAAATCACAGACTGGGCAAACAAGTGGAACATGTCTTTCAATCCTGACAAATCTCACACTCTTACGATGTCTCTCTGAAAAGACCGACTGGACAACCCTCCCATCCACTTTCTGAATAATCCTCTCCAAGAAGTTCTGTCACTCAAGCTTTTGGGTCTCACTATCTGCCATGATCTTTCCTGGGAAAACCACATTTCAAATCTGGCCTCCAAAGCCAGTCGCCAACTGGGCATCCTCCATCGTGCGAAGTCCTTCCTTGGCACACCTGAGCTCCTCACCACATACAAGGCTTTCATCCACAGCTCAATGGAATACTGCTCTCCCCTCTGGGCTGGTGCTCCTGCCTCACACCGAGCTCGTCTTCACGCTGTTGAAACCAAAGCATTCAGAATCATTGGAATCTCCCGTGATGAAGCTAACTCCAAGGGCCTCTCACTCACTCACCGCAGGCAGGTTGGTGGTCTTTCCGTCTTCTACCGACTCCTCTCTGGTCTTGCCCCCCCCCCCCCCCCAGCTCTCTCTGGGCTCTGTCCTGCAAATATTCCTACAGGTCACACAAGATCTGCCTGCAACCCTCTTCTGGTTAAACTGCCAAAATCAAGACTCTCTGCTCACCTTCACTCCTTCATTCCTCTTTTCTCCTGCCTCTGGAACAAACTCCCTCACTCTCTTCAATCCCACTCCACCCTCCAGGTCTTTAAAACAGCTGTTCACCACCATCTCTTATCTTCCCCCATCCAAAACCTTGATCTTTTCTACCCCCGCTAATTTCACCCCAATTCCACTTTTTTGAAATACCAACTTCTGTCCTGGAAGTCCTTGGTGTCCTTATGTTTTATACTTCTCCCTCCCCCCCCCCCCCCCTTCCCACGCCTCCTCCCCCCAAGCCCTCTCCCTTCCACACATCTCCCTGCTCTCAAATGTTGTGTTTGTGTGCTTCCCCTTCTCTCCCCATCTTGTCTTCTGCTCCCTCTTTTTATATATTTTGTTTGTCTGGTTGATTTGTTTGTGAAGTAAATGTTAGCTCTTTCACGAGCCTCGATTAAGTATCCCCAAAAAAAAAAAAAAAAAAAAAAATTGTTGCAAAACCGCAGATGCTTTCAAATCTCAGATAAGCAACCACTCCCAACAACTAACTTCCCATTCCTTTGTTCACAATTCATGTGTACAGCGGTGCCTGTTCGAAGGTCAAGCAGACTATATACTGCAGCGTAATGCCTTCTGCCTCCAATCCGATGTTGGATGCCGAGTTCATGCTTGACTACATTGAATCGCCAGCGGCTCTCAACATTAATTATTCCATGCTGGGGAAAGTGCTGCATGACAACCCACCCCATCGTTACAGCTTTGTGTGCAACACGCTGCTTAATGTGTGTCGTGCTCCGCAGGACAGCGACAGGTAACTCCGAGTTGTGAGCGCTCTACTTTACCTCACTGTGATTCATTTGCTGATGCATCATGCCCCGACTCGCACGATCCTTCTCATCTTTCAGGATAAATGAGCTTGGAAACCTATGCGCAGAACTGACAGCGTGCTGCACGGCGCTCAGCTCCGAGTGGCTTGGGGTTCTCAAAGCACTTTGCTACTCCAACAACCATGCCTGTGGTTTTAATGACCTCCTCTGCTCAGTGGAGGTAGGGAGAAAAATGACAGTTGCAGAATTAGTTGTGCCAATTTGGTAATAAAACTCAAATACCAACCTGAATACCGAAGTGATTGCCCTCAAGTTGTATAAACTTGTACTGATAGACCATGGTGTTTCACCTGTAAACATCTTTAAAGGTATGGAGTAACTTTTAAAAACGATTTCCCTCCTGCTTTGCTGAAACAATTCTGACCCAATTCTTCCATTTTTGCCACCTTGCAGGTTACATGCAGGACAAGGACAATAAGAGACATGAGATTGCACATTTATTTATTTTAATTACAAGGACAATCCATATTGGACAAATCGGCACAGCATGTGGGATTTATACCGGGGTTCCCAACTTCATGAACAAACCAAACTGTAAACTGAGCAATCGACAATATTTATTACCTTCGCAAAAGCGGAAGGTTATGTTTTGATCGCTGTGTATTTATTTGTATGTCTGTGTGTGTGTATGTTAATCGCATAACTCAAAAAGTATTCAACCGAATTGCATGAAATTTGGTGGGATGATTGGTTATTATACGGGACACATTTGATTAGATTTTGGGAAACAGATTTGCTCAAATTCTGACTATTTTTAACTCGATCGTATTTCACTCAAAGTTATGAGCGACTGAAGAAGAAGATGTCCATCCAGGACGTCATCACTATAACGCGATCTCCCGCGATCATTTCAACCTCAAAAAAAATTATAATTGCAGATTTGTCAAGAGATGAGGCATATTAACAAACGAATGAAACAGATTTGCTCAAATTCTGACTATTTTTAACTCGATCGTATTTCACTCAAAGTTATGCGCGACTGAAGAAGAAGATGTCCATCCAGGACGTCATCACTATAACGCAATCTCCCGCGATCATTTCAACCTCAAAAAAAATTATAATTGCAGATTTGTCAAGAGATGAGGCATATTAACAAACGAATGAAACAGATTTGCTCAAATTCTGACTATTTTTAACTCGATCGTATTTCACTCAAAGTTATGAGCGACTGAAGAAGAGGATGTCCATCCAAGACGTCATCACTATAACGCGATCTCCCGCAATCATTTCAACCTCAAATGAAATTCAAATTGCAGATTTGTCAATCGGGGAGGCATATTAACAGACGAATGAAACAGATTTGCTCAAATTCTGATTTTTAAAAATCGATCGCATTTCACATAAAGTTTCACATCGCATACACTCCCATGCCAAGTACAGAACAGTAGCTGCGGCGAAGGTATGCGCTCTACCGAGTGCCCGGATTCTAGTTTGCTATTGTTTCGTTTGGTTGGAAATATCAACCCATTATTTGACTACTCACAACTACTGACAGCAGCAACTTACACAATGCAATGAGTGTGATGTTGCATCCTCCTTCTTCTTTAAGCATTCTTCTTTTAGCTTCTTTAAGCCTTTCCTCCTATTGTCAACTTCTAGTTAATACCATCCATTGTAGAAATTGGGAAGTGGAACGTAAACAATAAGCCGACGTCTAACCATACAACATTTATTGAGACTAGTGGGATCAAATTTTCATCGGTCTTTACGGCCTTGTAGCATACCTGCCTGCTTTAAAGCTTGAGCATTAGCTTGCCATTCACCAAACATGAGATGTGTTCCAGCCAGGGAGGTGGGGAGGGGGAGAGATGATGCATTCGTTATTTTTATTGCCAAATGATGCTACTATTATTATTACTGTTATGATTAGGGTTACTTAAAGTATGCTTTGTTACAACTAGGGCATGCCCGTACTATATCTATATCTAAAATTATATCCCCCCCCTCTATTTACATGAAATGGTTTGGTCCAAAGCGAACGGCTTGCGAGTGGTGACAATCCCCCCCCTCTATTTACATGCAATGGTTTGGTCCAAAGCGAACGGCTTCCGGAGTTTGGTAAAGAAATCGCCATCGCGTGCACAAACGCGCAGGAAAGCGAATGAATCGCAAATTCGTTTTTATTAGTTGTAAAACATAGTTTAACGCCAACATAGTTTGCAAACGTGAAATAAATGAATACGCTCTCAAATGTGCCATCCGAGGCAGAGTGTGCCCGCCACGTTCGGCACACGCGATCGTTCGCTGCTCTCTGATTGGTTGAATCGTTTTTTGGACATAGCTCGGTAAGTAATTGTCCGATTAATATGAAACCTTGAAAAGGCACATCCTCGGGTCCCCAGCAATATACCTGGCAAGTTAAAAGTATATCGGACCCGTGGTTGTCGAGAAACAGCGGTCACAGACAAACGTACAGACGTACAGACAGACAGACAGAGATTACTGGAATTATAGATAGATGGCATCATTATTCTTGCATTTCTTTGGTAATTACAATGCCATAGAAGTACCTATTAAGCTACTCTGTACACCTTAACATGGCATGCATTTAAAACATGGGAATTCTTCTGGATTCTTTGTATTTAATTAGCCAAATAAACTCTGGAGGTCATGACTATTGTTGTAGTGAATCACACTCCACATCAGAGCTCCAGTATACAACAACAACAACAACAACATGCATTTTAAGGCCATTTTCCCTGCAAGAGCGGGGGTTAGCCTTGCGGTCCCCATGACGATCTTCTCCATTTTGCCCTATTTTCTGCATCTCTCCTTGTTAACCCCCTTGCCCGCATTTCTTCTTCCACCATCTTTAGCCAAGTCTTTCTCGGTCTTCCCCATCCTCTACTTCCTTCAACATTCATTTCCATCACTCTTCTCAACCAGTCACTTTCATCCTTCCTCAACACATGACCAAAACCATCTCAAGCTGTTCGTCTTCACAGCATCCATCACAGGCTCTATTCCCATCATCTTTCGCAATTCATCATTTGCCTTCCTCTCTCTCAACGATACTCCACACATCCACCGAACCATTCGCATTTCCACCCTTTCCAGCCTTCGTTGCTGCTCTACGGTAACTCCAGTATAACAGTTAACTCGAGTTCACAGAGCTCCAGTATAACTCAACAAAAAACATGGCATGCGCACAAACACACACACACACCCTCTATTTATAGTAAATATCGATACTCGTGGAAGAACAGAACAGAGGACAAAGACTCTAGCGACAGTTTTTTTTTAAGGGGAAACAGGTTAACATGAACACACGGATAACTAGAACAGCACTCCGGAGAGAGCATACATCCGTCAGGCTGAACAGTTCACTTTTTGTATCCCATGGATCTGGATCTGAACCTGAACCAAAATCGAATCGGCTTGTTCTTGTCGCCTAACCAACTCATTCACCTAGTTTTGTCATAGCTCGTCCAAGGTTTCAAAATATCATGCTATATATATCGTTTTTTGGCTCTATCACTCAATGGTGAAGAATCACTTGTAAAAAAATTAAAAAATTCTTGTATCCGGAGCCAGATTCGGATCTTCAACAAAATCGAATCGATTTGTCCTTGTCAAGACCCAACGTGTCCACCAAGTTTCGTCTGAATCCGTCGACAACTTTGTGAGATATCCTGCTATTTGTATATCGGTTTTTGCCCTATCTCTCAATGATGAAGAATCACTTAAATTCTCTGATCCGGAGCCGGATTCGGATCTTCACCAAAATCGAATCATTTCTTCCTTGTCACTTACCCAACCTGTCCATAAAAGTTTGTCCGAATCTGTCCACAACTTTTTTGAGATATCCTGTTAACAAACAAACAGACAGGAGTGAAAACATAACTTTCATCCACCTTCAGTGACGGAGGTAGCAAAAGTAAAATAGTTTGCCTGTTTATACTTTTCCACCCTGCATAACTGATAATTGTTGCAATGCGTTTTTGTTTTTTTCAAGAAAAAGGAATAAATTTGGACATAGGAGGTGGCCATTTGGCTTGTCAATCCTGATCTTTAGTCACATCCCCACATTGTTTATACATAAGGATGGCACAGAGATGGTGCGTTTGCCTTTGAGATCTCCACATCCCTGTCCTAATATGCAGGGGCACTGCTTCAGTGGCACGGTGGTGTTTTGGTGATGATGCAACTAGTGGGCTGAATTTAGAATATAATTATTGTTTAATATGCATTTTTAAATTGTGACCCCGTCACATAACTTACTGCAGGAATTTGTTCGGAGAAGAAGCACATGATGACATTTTGTTTTTGAGAGATGCTGTGATATTTTTAACTTCCCATGGATCTGGATCATGGTAAATGATACCAGACTCTGTGGCGTAATGGTTAGAGCATCTGCTCTCGTCTGGGAGGTAGACTGTTCAAACCCTGACCGAGTTGTACCAAAGACTTTGTTTATTAAAAAAGGAAAGGTACGTGCTGTTTCCTTGCTTGGTCTTTAGCATTTAGGATGATAGAGCATGGACAAACAACATTGAGAAGGCAATGGCAAACCACCTAATATACTATAACCCTTGCCAAAAGAACTGCTGCAGCAGCACCAACATTCCATAAGGAGTATGGCACTGTGCATATAAAAAATACATAAATTATGCAGATGTCATAACTACTTTTACTTCCCTATCCATGGGATGGCTGTTGCAAGATGTAGCGCCTAACAGGACCAATATGGTGGTTTTTGAATCGATCCATCTTGGGGCTCAAACTCTGATTAGATAGCTCAGAAGCCATTTTCCTGTCAACTAAGCTATCTTGCCGTTGCTTCTTTTTCACGAGGTGGGAACCTGTTTGTTAGTCGAGTGGAGCATCGTTTTAGGGGTAATGCTTCTGCTATTGCGGACACCCAATTGTCTGGTATTGGATGTTCCTCAGCAAGTAGTGTAACCTGGTGTTATCATATTGTGTGGTTGTGTCCGTGCAGCAGCTGATACACCATGAAACAAAATTCTCTCACAGCATTATCGTTTGTCATATTTGTGAACGGCCATCTTGGGCAATGATAGGCCATCATTATTATATGATCTTTGCCTCACAGTTCTTTTCCTCTTTAATGTATACACATAACTAGAACGACACTCTTCGACGTCGACCGATATGCCTCCGCCCACATTATTACATCATTGTAATACTTATATTAAGTTTCATTTAAATCCATTCATTATTGGCCCTAAATTCTAATCAGTTAATCTTTACATCATTATACATACCTGTACCAAGTTTGAATTGGATCACTTCAGGTGTTCTCAAGTTATAGACCGATTACAGACTTTGACCTTTGCCCCCAAAATCTAATCAGTTAATCTTTACATCATTATACATACCTGTACCAAGTTTGAATTGGATCACTTCAGGTGTTCTCAAGTGATAGACCGATTACAGACTTTGACCTTTGACCTCTTGACCCCAAAATCTAATCGGTTCGTTGTTGCATCATTCTACATAACTGTTACCAAATTTGGTCAGAATCCCATCACTGGTATGGGTTACAGGACAAGTTATCGCGGTTGCAGGATATTAACGAACATGACCTCTGACCTTTGACCTCGTGACCCCAAAATCGAATCATTTCATCTTTACCTCATTATATATACCTGCACCAAGTTTGACTAAGATCCCTTCCGCCGTTCTCAAGTTATCGCGGTAACGAAAACCTATCACGGATGGATGGACGGACAATCCGAAAACATAATGCCTCCGGCAACTTCGTCAACGGAGCCATAAAATCAGTAAGAGAGATACCTAGCTACCTTCATATCACTTAGGGTTTTGGAGTAGTGGCTGAAACCCAAATCATATCCAGGTTCCTTCTGATGACTCCAATGCAGTATTTAGTTTTCCGTTTCATTACACAGGATGTAATGTTTGAGTCCTTCCACCCCATGTCTTGTACGTCCCTTCTTTCCTATCTCTTCCACTTTTCTTTTCCCATTTCCTCTTATCCACAAGTCCTCTTCCTCCCTTTTCAAGTGTTCCTGAGACCCATAGGAGTACTGAACCACCATTTGGGTTTGTTTTTTCTTCCTGCACTCCTAATTTCCGAGCTATATATCAGACCCAGCTGGGACTTTCAGAATTAAACTGGGACAAAACAACATTATTGTTTTGACTTTGACCTCATTTTAAGGCTATGACCTAATGATGTAGACATTTTAACATTTTTCATCCCAACTCGACTAAGGTTTCTCCCATGAGACTGAACAAACGCCGTGTCAACGTTTATAAATAGCTTTTCATGCCGTTTTCGTGGGAGCAACGGGCCAACGGCCTCTACCAGAAGTAAAAATATTATAAACCATAAACACGCATGATTAGCTTTTTTAAGTCGCTAATGCTGTTTATAACACTAAACAAAGAAATTTGGAGGAATCTTGACATCCGTGAGTTAAGTTTTACTTACAGAGCGGATCGAAGATCTACTGTACTCGGTATACCCCACAAGGGTTGGGTTAATAACATGACCCTTCCTGCCACTAATGTGGCGTTTTTCGTAGCGAACTTTTGAAACTCGCTCCTGCTGTTTAACACGAAACTGAAAGGGAGGAAGCCCGGGTTGTGCTCATTTGCCAAGCAGCTAGCTAGCGCTTGCAAAGCCAGCCGTTCCTTGACGGTTTTGAATGGAATGCTTGCTCGAATGCTTAAACCACCTCGCGATCTCTCTACAAGAAACGTGGTAAATTAAAACACACCCAATCAAAGGGAGGTTCAAAGTGACCCTCCCTTTATATAAGGGATCGTTTCTCTATATGCAGCTTTAGCATGGGGACTGAAAATAAGTTCCTCAGCTTCTACTGGATGATATTGGCTGCAAATTTCAGAAGTAAATACTTTGTACGTTGAGGTAATATGTTCCAAATTTCAACAACGTCTGTGTCTGCATTCTTCAGTTATATTTAGAAACCCTTGAAATCACGTTGGTGTCTGTCCATCCGCACACAATGTGTTGGTGCTTATATCTCAAGGACTATACATTGAAACAAGCTGAAACTTGGAATATACATCGGCTAATACTTCAAGTTAACTAAAAACACCTTTTTGATCATAACTTGAATAATTTTCCTCCGATTTTTATGATACTGAGTTTTATGGATAGATTAATAGATGAGGACACATTCTTAATTCAAACTATATCCCGAAATGTCAAAGGTCAAGTCATATTGCAATCCGAAAATAATCTGGCCATCATTTGTTTGTCACAGACAGGGGCGCCGCCAGGGATTTTGCACCCCATGAAAAGATATCACAATGGGCCCCTATGAAGCACGCGCGCACATTTTTACCCAATGTTCTAATAATTTTTTGGGCCCCTGTCAGTGCAGGGCCCTTGGAATCATCCTAACTTTTCCCCCCCCTTACAGCGCCCCGTGTCACAGATATCGAATTTGTCATGTCCTGGTGATTCTTATTACGACATTCACTTGATTCAAATATTTTGTTGTTTATGAAACCTGTCAAAGCAATTTGTATAATTTTCACCCCTCAGCCCAAATTGGGCTAAGGGGTATTGTCGTCCGGGCGTCAGTCAACTTTTGGTTTCCGTCGATTTCAAGGAGAACGGCTTGTCCGATGAAATCCATTTTTGCAGTGTGTGTTGGGGTTGAGTCGAGGAAGGTGCCTTTCGAAAATTGGCGCGCTGCGATTTTCAATATGGCCGCCACGGTAGCCATCTTGAAATTGGTTTCCGTCGATTTCAAGCAGAACGGCTTGTCCGATTAAATCCATGTTTACAGTGTGTGTTGGGGTTGAGTCGAGGAAGGTGCCTTTCGAAAATTGGCGCGCTGCGATTTTCAATATGGCCGGCAGAGCAGCCATTTTGAAATTGGTTTCCACCATGCATGGGCTGAGGGGTTACGCCCGCTTTGCGGTGCTATTTATTGTATTTTGTGTCTGCAGGTGAGTGACCTATCGTTTCATGATGCTTTGGCAACATTCATTGCCATTTTGATCTCGAGGCAAAGTTTCTCCCTGGAGGATGTCATCCAGCACGTGGCACTGCCCTCATTGCTGGCAGGTAGGACATCTCGCCACTCAAACTTTCACCACCTTTCTAACTCCGAGTTTTGTGAAGGCTGTCACTTTCCATTATCTTCAGCTGTTTGTGGAGACCCGGATGCAGAGCCTGGAGCCCGGCTCACCTGCCGTCTTCTCCTCCACTTGTTCAGGACCCCACAGGCAAATACTTTTGCCACAACTCCAGGTGAGGCCTTTTAGCCCCAGGCCCAACAGCTTGTTCCACATGTTGAAGGGTGATCTGCAATAATCAGGTTCAACATTTGTGGTGAAGTCTTAAAGGAATACGGTGCTTTCAAAATGACGTGATCATCCCCATAATGCTAGGCGCGCATGCACAGAAACGCATAGAAATAGTGATCTTCGGGGCACGTGAACTTCTATCGCGTGCGTGCGTGCGTGCGTGTGTGTGTGTGTGTGTGTGCGTGTGCGTGTGCATATATTAACAGGAAATGGGGTAGAAACTCCACACCTCTCATCCATGGATATTTCTCGTACTGCATTCCTATATTCAGTGAGTCCGATTCGCATTCATTAACAATTATGGTTAACCAATCTGAAATTGCCACTCGTTCATCTAAATGCTTAAAATGATGTTTTAAAAAAACAATTTGAATTATATTTCGCGTCAGCAACGGCAGGTTATAAAAGTGCCTGGTAAGCTGAACCGAGTCAACGTAAAAAAACCACAATGCATGCGCAAAAGTCCTCATTAGCATATATACGTCATTTTGAAAGTCACGGATTGGCTTGATAATAAGGATTGTCGCTCTACTTGAAAATCCTTTGTTTTATTGGTTTTAACTTATGATCTGAATTCTATAGAGCTGCAAAATGCATGTGCATGAAATGGAATGGAATGTTCTGGTATTTTATGCCTGGATGAAGGTGGAGGATCCAGCTCACATCCCCTCCCCACATCCTCTCCTACTTTTTCCCCTGCCTTGTTTAACAGTTACCCATCATTCCATTGTAAAATGAGTTATACTGCAATGCAAGCTATATCATCAATATCCATTCGACTTGATAAGCACTTGAGGCAAATCCTATGGGGTGCGTGTAAGAACTCTCCCTTGGCTGCAGCCATCAGCACATTCTATAAAGAATGTTCTGCTCCTTTCATTTCTCCCATGGTCAAGGAATTGGCAGTTTGGTCGTCGCTAAACCTTTAGATTTATCACCACAATGCCAATGAGGCAAAAACGGAAAGCCACATTTGATCCACCTCTGAGCGTGTGCAGATTGCACCAGTTGGTGTATGAGTGAGGCATGTAACATAATTGGTTTGTGCAATATGGGTGGGCCAAAGTAGTACCCTGAGGTTTGTTCTCTCGTTCATCCTCCCATCCTTGTACTTTGACTAGGCCTTGCATATTGTGTTTTGAGTCTCAGTGTGCACTCTTCCAATGATGTGTGTGCGCGTGTTTAGGAAAGAGCACTCCAGCCATACGCTCGTCTTGTGATCGGCATTTGCTTGCTTCAGCACACAATAGCATTGAGGTCGGAGCAATTTTTGCTGTCCTTAAAGCGATCCTCATGCTTGGTTAGTAAATCTGCATCTTTCCCCCCTTAAAGACCTGGCTATCAACCCTTATTTATGGAGATCTTTCTCACAGTCAAGTCACGTCTTGCTTATCTTGATGTTATCTTTCCAGGAGATGTTGAACAAGGAGGTTCTTCACTGCACTGCGTGCATGGTGATGAATGCAGTGTAACTAGCCTGCTCGCCCCCATTCGAGGTCAGGATGAAAAGGCTGAGGACGAGGGTCTGGGTGCAAGGGCAGGCCGTGCAGGAGGTCGGGTTACTGCCATCGAAACTGCAAGCCTCAGTGAATACGCAAAGTTTGCTCTGAAGACCATCTGTCAGCAGGTTTGATGAGGGTGCACATTGTCTCATTGAGATATCGAGCATTCAGACCTTTAGCTTTGGTCTTTTCGAACCTCGCACGCCTTTCACCATTATTTTCCACAATGTCTCCTCCGTCCCTTCCTGTATTAATACTATTTCATAGGAATACTCTTATTGGTCTACAGGAGTGGGTTGGTGAGCGATGCCTCAAGGAGCCAGAGACGCTGTGTGAGGACAAAGACCTGCTGAGAGACCCAGTCTTGACCCCCAAGCAGGCCCAGCATCTATTGCAGCTCATTTGTTATCCACATGGTCTTCCTGGCACCCAGGATTCCGAGAACCCCCAGCGACAACGTATTAAACGTATCTTGCAGGCATGTGGAATGTTGCAGTCATACATGTAGAGCTCTTGCTTTGGAAAACATTTCAAACTGGGGTTTTTTTTTTGTTTTGTTTTGTTTTTTTTCTTTGTATACTGAATCGAGGCTCGTGAAAGAGCTAACATTTACTTCACAAACAAATCAACCAGACAGACAAAATATATAAAAAGAGGGAGCGGAAGACAAGATGGGGAGAGAAGGGGAAGCACACAAACACAACATTTGAGAGCAGGGAGATGTGTGGAAGGGAGAGAGCTTGGGGGGAGGAGGCGTGGGAAGGGGGGGCGTGGGGAGGGAGAAGTATAAAACACAAGGACACCAAGGACTTCCAGGACAGAAGTTGGCATTTCAAAAAAGTGGAATTGGGGTGAAATTAGCGGGGGTAGAAAAGATCAAGGTTTTGGATGGGGATTGGGGCAAGATAAGAGATGGTGGTGAACAGCTGTTTTAAAGACCTGGAGGGTGGAGTGGGATTGAAGAGAGTGAGGGAGTTTGTTCCAGAGGCGGGAGAAAAGAGGAATGAAGGAGTGAAGGTGAGTAGAGAGTCTTGATTTTGGCAGTTTAACCATAAGAGGGTTGCAGGCAGATCTTGTGCGACCTGTAGGAATATTTGGGGGACAGAGCCCAGAGAGAGCTGGAGGGGGCAAGGCCAGAGAGGAGTCGGTAGAAGACGGAAAGACCACCAACCTGCCTGCGGTGAGTGAGTGAAAGGCCCTTGGAGTTAGCTTCATCGCGGGAGATTCCAATGATTCTGAACGCTTTGGTTTCAACAGCGTGAAGACGAGCAAGGTGTGAGGCAGGAGCACCAGCCCAGAGGGGAGAGCAGTATTCCATTGAGCTGCGGATGAAAGCCTTGTATGTGGTGAGGAGCTCAGGTGTGCCAAGGAAGGACTTCACACGACGGAGGATGCCCAGTCGGCGACTGGCTTTGGAGGCCAGATTGGAAATGTGGTTTTCCCATGAAAGATCATGGCAGATAGTGAGACCCAAAAGCTTGAGTGACAGAACTTCTTGGAGAGGATTATTCAGAAAGTGGATGGGAGGGTTGTCCAGTCGGTCTTTTCGGAGAGACATCGTAAAAGAGTGTGAGATTTGTCAGGATTGAAAGACATGTTCCACTTGTTTGCCCAGTCTGTGATTTTGTCCAGGTCTGCAGAGAGTGAGGAGGCTGCAGATTGCCGATCTGAGGGATGAGGAATGGAGCGACAGAGAGTAGAGTCGTCAGCAAAGAGATAGAGAGGATTTTCAAGAGTCAGAGAGATCATTGATGAAGACTAGAAAAAGCACAGGGCCCAGAACACTGCCTTGGGGATCTCCAGCCTGAACAGGAAGAGGAGATGAGAGAAACCCATTCAGGGCCATACGTTGCCTACGACTAGAGAGGAAGTCCGCCAGCCATGCATGGAGAAAAGTTGAGTGATTTATCATTGGAAATCAAGTCGTTGTTTGGTGAAGGTCCTACAAGTTTATGTAATTCTGCACCTCCAACATGTATGTGTGCCACCAACTGATAGCTTACTACAATAGGCTCCTTATTAGTATTGGATGTTTTCTGTGGATTGAATGTTGTATCAAAAACTCATTATATTATGACTCCTCACCTACCCCTACTAACTATACACTTCCCTCCAACCCCGCCCCCCCCCCCCCCCCAACTTCCCTCAGTCCTAAAACAAATTTTCCATTCTGACGCAATCCGTTAGGACAGGTTCGACCTTTGCTCGGGCAAGGTAGAAAGGCAATTCTAGCCTTGCATTATATCATTCAACCAGCACTTCCCATTTGGCTGCAATAGTGATGAACACACTGGACTTCACGTAGTTTTACGAAAGCTTTCTGCAATGACTCAGAGTTTTGTTTATCAATTGTTTCTTATAATTGGATTATGCACCAAAAGTGCCATTTGTTGTCACAGAAGTGTTTACAAGGAGAGTTTATTTGAACAAGATGCTACTGCAGTTGGTTTGGTATTCCGAAAAATTGCATTCCAAGCAGGAGAACGTAATGGGGAAATGTTTCTTTAAAGATCTTTTTTTATTGGCGCCTGAGGCATTATGTTTTCGGGTTGTCCGTCCGGCTGTTCGTCCATCTGTAATAGGTTTTCGTTACCTCGATAACTTGAGAACAGCTGAAGGGATCTTAGACCAAACTTGGTGCAAGTATGTATAATGAGGTAAAGATGAACTGATTAGATTTTGGGGTCATGCGATCAAAGGCCAAAGATCAGAGGTCATGTTAGGTAAAAATTTAGTTGCTGCGCAAACTCGTGAACGAGTGATGGGACTTTGAAAAATTTGATGTGAGTGTATATGATGCAAAGATGAACTAATTGGATTATGGCATCAAGAGGTCAAAGGTCAGAGTTCATGCCAGGTAAAAATGTGATAACTTGGGAACAGCTGAATGGATTTAAATCAAACTTGGTACAAGTATTATAATGATGTAATAATGTGGGCGGATCAACGTCGTGACATCGATGATAGTCGTTCTTGTCTGACCAAGCACTCACTGGTCCATGTTGCGTTCTGTGTAAACCACGTAATCATTGGTACACTCGCGATTTGTATTTAAATTCTAATCCTCCATTCCCATAGATTCTGTTATATTTTTGATCATTTTGGTTAGTGGTTCCTTTAAATTCGACAAAAAAAACAAGTTAATCATTCAAAATGCACTTCCTATTAATTAATCCAATGAAAAATTGAAAAGTCAGCATTTCTTGCATTACTGTGAGTATCTCATTCTGTGAATCCTATGAGCATCACTCGCACGTCATACGAGTGTGTGTGAAATGAAATTTAAACTTTGTGCATTTCTGTCGTTGTGCAGTTCTATTGTGGTTACCAACTCAACATGGCATCACATTGTGAAAACGGTTTTTGGTTTCGTTGTGTTTTATGTTGTTGATGAATTTTTGTGTATTCGACATGAGAGTGCATATAAGGACAATGTGGAGAAACTAGAGTGTGAAGAGTTTGACGTGTGTTTGAGGCTGGCTGGATGGCTGAGAGGTACACACTCGCTCTAAGCTGTCTAGCCTGGGTTCGAATCCTGACCCAGCTCTAAACTGTCATCCTGGTGTTTCACGGGCAGGATGATTTATCAATGTGGCACCGTTCCTCAGATGGACGTTAAACTGGGCGTCTCATCTGCCGGCATTATTTGGTGGATGTTAAAGACCCCACGGTGTCCTTCGAGAAAAGTAGGCGAGTTATCGCTGCACCCTGAACAAATTACTAATTCCGGCCCTAACCTAAAGAGGGCATTTCATCAGCTGCACAGACACACCACCAGCCAAGTGGTGTTCCTTCCTTTAATTTTCTTTAAATGAACTCCTTTTCTACAGAACCTCAACCAGTGGACACTACGACAATCTTGGTTGGAGCTGCAACTCATGATCAAGCAGTGCCTACAGTCGGTAAGTGCCAGTTGTTTTCTCTCAAAAGGGATTGAAGCTCATGGAAGGGCTGAATGACATGTTGTTGTTTTTTGGAATTGCACGGAAGGACAAGTCCCATAGTCATTGAGAACGACCTTTTGTGTCAAGGGAATGGAAAAAGAGTCGACCACAATGTGTGGACTTGCACCACATGTGGAGCAGAACAGGAGGGCAGACATAATATGATCTAACCCAGTTGATTCATGAAATGTCATTGAATGAATGTCATTCATGAAACAGCTGGGTTTTATTGACACTTCATTGCTGATGTAGCACCTTTCCCAAAACTAATTCAATTTCTTGAAGCTTGGAAATGCAAAATCCATCATACTGCTGCCTTCAGCTAACTCCCATTAAATAAGTTGTTGTATTCAACGTTGTCCTCGATTCCAAGGAATTCGGCCTCTTTCGTCCTCAACGGGTGGAACTTGGCAAGAGTGAGTCGAAAAAGCTCCACCCTTCACTTCCAGTAGCATGAGTTCAACAAGTCCCACCAATTTTTTTTCACCTTGGAGATACGTTATTGGAATGTCGTTGCTCTGGGAAAAGTCGATTATGGAGGCCCCTCACTGTAAACTGTTTATTTCTCAGCAGTGAAAACGATCAAAGGTGTCCGTGGCTTCTTCGGTAAATACAGAGTGATAATTATGTCGTGCGATAGTACTCCATATGTTGGGATTGCACGGAAAAAATATCGCCGCCTATTTGAATGTGTACAACGTGATATACTTAAAAACTCAGAAGCATTTCAAAGCCATATTCAGTGCTTTCAGAAAGTATTTGTCTTAAAACATCTTTTTTTACCCCTGTTAATTCACCCCAGATCCACTTTTTTGAAATACCAACTTCTTTCTTGGAAGTCATAGCAGTGTCCATGTGTTTTATACCTCTCCCACCCCTCCCTCCCTTCCCATGCCCCCCCCCCCTCCTCAAGCCCTCTCCCTCCCACAGATCTTCCGATGTCCCTGTTCTCTGCTGTTGTACTTGTGTGCTTCCCTCTCTCTCCCCATCTTGTCTCCCGCTCCCTTTATTGTATGTTTTGTGTGCCTGTTTTTTTGTGATTAACTGTTAGCTCTTACACGAGCCTCGATCTTGTATACAAAAAAAAAAGGGTCTGAAGGTCAAAGGTGTACTACATGACCAAAAGTATGCGGACACCCCTTCTAATTAGTGGATTTGGCTATTTCAGCCACACCCATTGCTGACAGATATATATATATATATATATATATATATATATATATATATATATATATATATATATATATATATATATATATATATAATCAAGCACACAGCCATGCAATTTCCATAGACAAAAATTGGCAGTAGAATGGGCCGTACTGAAGAACCCAGTGACTTTCACCGTCATAGGATGCCACATTTCCAACGTCAGTTCGTCAAATGTCTGCCCTGCTAGAGCTGCCCCGGTCAACTGTAAGTGCTGTTATTTTCAAGTTGAAACGTCTCGGAGCAACAACCGCTCAGCCGCAAAGTGGTGGGCCACACAAGCTCACAGAACGGGATCGCGGAGTGCTGAAGCGCGCGTAGCGCATAAAAATTGTCTGTCCAACTCCATATTATTGCCCATTAATTTGGAATGAGATGTGAGATGTGTGATGTTTGGGTGTCCACATACTTTTGGTCATTTAGTGTATTAAGAGTCTGAAAGATGTGAATGTCTGAAGGGTGGAAAGGGCTTTAAGGGGGTCTACAGTCTCTTGGGGTTCTACTGGGTTTAGGGGTCTATCGGGCATTACGGTTCTAACGGTGTTGATAGGGTCTGAAGTGTCTTGGGGGCTTAGAGGTCTTAAGGATCTTGGGAGTTTAATGGGTCTTGATATGAGGCCCTATGAGTCCTTGGTGTCTGATGCAGTTAATACACTTGCTCACGTTTTGTGCAGACAACCCGACCCATGTGCAATATCCTCCTCTCTGGTGAGAGTAATTATCCGAGCTATATAACGTGTGTGTGTGTGTGTGTGTGTGTGTGTGTGTGTGTGTGTGTGTGTGTGTGTGTGTGTGTGTGTGTGTGTGTGTGTGTCCGACCATTTTTCTCAAAGATGGCCAAACGGATCTTCGTCAAACTTTGAGGTTCATCAGTGAGTGCGCGGGTGTATTTTTGGCCAAAAAAATTGGATATTTTGGTATTTTTAAAAATTGCCTATAGTGCCTAAATCTTTGCAGCTCTGTGAAAGTTAATATTGAATGATTCCCATCCACATTCCTTAGTGGGTGTAGGGAAGTGTTTGAGGCCCCTACAAGAGAATAGAAAAGAAAAAAAAATTTAAATTAGATTTCTTCAAAATGACAACAGGATTGGAACATCGCCGAGCAACTCCATTATATATGCACATAAGTATTTGGGATGCTTTTGCTTCATGTACTTAACCTGGGTTATTTTTATTTTCGGAAGCCTATACACTTACCTATACACCGTCCAAATAAAAGGACGTGTTCAAAGAATGTGTTGTGTGCTTGGAACAAGATCGCTCTTGTGGCGAGTACTCTGCAAGTGATAATAATAATGATAATGGAAATGGTCAATAATAAGAATGATAATTGTACATACTTAATCAGAAAGATAATGACGATAATGATAACTAGCCGAAACCCGTGGAACATCCATGGAAGGGAGGATGTGGTGTCTGGATAGAGTGTACCATTATGGATGGCATAGGGGATTTGCTTGTCCGAGTAAGAGTCAGGAAGAAAGATGAGAATGAAGAGTGCGTATATGAACAACGATCGCCGACACCGGCACAAATGCATGCTCTGGATTGTCCACTCAGTGGACGGCTTGCTTTCGCTTTCGCCTGTCCAATCAGCGGACGGCTTGCTTCGCCTTCGCCCAGCAGACGCCAATACGATGGCGTCGTAAGATGGCGTCGTATCGGCAGTTAATCGGATGCTTTTGGGCCCCAACGTCGGCTAATTCAGATTTTTCGAGTATGGCTGTACGTGATAAACAAAGAGCGCGGTTCGTAGATCGTAAATCCATTAGTGCTGTGGGCATCGGGTCACTGGGTGCGGCGTAAAAGGGATAACAAAGTCGAGTCCTTACGCTATTATTATATAGATGGTACATACTATGAAAGATAATGATGATAATCGTGCATAATGAAAATGGTGCATAATATGAATGATAAAATCAATAATGAAAATGGTATATAATAATAATAAAGATAATGGTACACAACATGAATGATGATGATAATGATACATAATAATGGTACGTAATGAAAATGGTACAGAATGATAATGGTACACAATATTGCTGATAATGCTGATAATGATAATGATAATGGTGCATTAATAAGAATGATGATGATAATCATAATGACTCTGTCCAGGCCATAACATTTTTACCATTTGAACTTGTCATCAAACCTTCAACAAACTTTTATTATGAGAATATGTAGAACACAAATCTTACTATAATTCACCAAATGTCCGTCTGTCTGTTCGAAGGTACCGTAAAAACTGCTGAACCGATCGCAAAGATATTTTGGATGGGTAATCCTGGGACCCCTGGGAGTAAAATAGGCAATTTAGTTTTCCCAATTTCAGCTTTGGTCTCCAGCATTCTCAGGTTTGGACTCCCGCATAACATTCGCGTTCGCAAAACGTTCATTGTGACGATGTTGTGACGATGTATGTTGTGACGATGTATGTGTTGACGGTAGTGTTTGACGTGACCGGTGTGAACGTAATTTCGTAATGTTTTTCGTTTCGTAATCCTTTAATGAACGTTTAATGTTTAATGAACGCTTAATGCCAATGCCCTTCGATGTCCAGGGCCGCACGCGCGCTACACTGGATGGGCCAGCGTGTACCTTGCCTTTCGCCATCATGCTCGGGTAAACCGCTGAGCCCCATCCGTGATGGGAACTGGGGCTTGAGACAATGAGACAGTGTCCCACGAACGAGGAATTCCCAGTAAGCGCGAGTCATCAGCTCGCGTTGATTAAGTCCCTGCCCTTTGTACACACCGCCCGTCGCCGCACAAACATCACAATGAAACACAATCGCATTTCACATATTCGTGCAATTCGAATAAATACGAATAAATAAATTCGAATTCGAATATCTTAAATATTCGCATATTTTGCCTTTTCATTTCGGCTGCCCAATTGAAGCCCCGCCCGTAGGGTGGGTACCGTTGCTAGTTGATAAAATGTGCAATTTATTTTAACTGTTTTCATTAAGTTAAGTCGGAATACAAAGTGGACGTGGACATGCTTTATAATTTTGAGATGCTTTCTAGTTTATTATTTTGATACTGCTCCATTCAGATTCAAACACAGACTAAATATATACAGAGGTGAGCTATCCTGCCACTCCATTGCAACATTGAACGGGTCATGAATTGATCTATGATGTCTCGCACATCTTCCTTCCTGAAACGTGGTGTGTTCTCTTGCATCCAGGAGTTCAACAGTTTGATGGAGAATATTGCCCGGGCAACTATTGAGGTGTTCCAACAATCTGCAGAGCTCAATGGTTCGTCAAACCTGATGGTGTTAGGCTTGCGGGGCTCTGGCCATCGTGGCAGTGGCTCCGGGGGTGTGAACAGGCAGGAGGATTCTTCTTCTCAGAATCCTAACTCGGCACAAAGCAAGAAGAAGCCGTTTTTGAGGTGCGTTTCTCTTGTTTTACAAATGCATCAGAGTACTAGTCCATGAATGACAACATCTTTAATGTTTTGAATGAAAATCCTGTGCTGAAAGAGTACAGGTGGTACAATTAACAGGTGTAATATTGGAGCTTTTGTTTTAGATTCCAACAGATGTGAGGATCTTAATGAAATTCAGCATGACGATAAACAACTATTTTCAATCATCTTTGGTAATGTGCTGTAAACATTTTGATTTTGGAATCGGCAGAATGCTTTTACTAAAATAAAAAAAATAAAAAAATAAAAACTGCGAAAGCTCAGATCGATGCATGTTGTTATTATTCATCCAGTCAAATTAAATCGGTAAATGCTACAATTGAAAAAGTTGGACTTGGTCGTCGGGAAAGCTGACGTTTTGGCGAGAGTAAGTAGACGAGTTGGTGGGAGTTTCTGCAATCTACCGTCGGCTGGTAGGTGAGTGGATTCTCGCTGAAACGTCTGCTTTGCCGACTTGTAACGCCAGCTTTTTCAATTGTAAACTTTTACTCTGGGAAAACTCAGAGTTGAGTTTATTTGTTGATCTGGTGATGAAAACACTCGGACCTTTTCACAATTTTTGCAGATTCCGAATGTTGAATCGTATTGTTGATTTCTTTATTTATTTATTTTTTCTTCTTCATTTGCTTGAGTTGTGTTTTTTGTAAAGTGAATGTAGAAAAATTTACTGATGATAGATAAGAAAAAAAATTGCTTTACTGTCGAGAAGTACAAATTATTGTGGGAATGTTGACATCAGCTCATCGGAGCGCAAAGGTGTGTGGCTGGTTGCGCCTCTCATCGCCAAGCTACCGAGCTTCGTGCAGGGTCGTGTTCTCAAGGCTGCTGGAGAAGAGTTGGAAAAAGGGCAGCATCTTGGTTCTTCCTCTAAGAAAGAGCGTGATCGTCAGAAACAAAAGAGGTATGATATGATGTACATTGAAGCGACCAATCACCCTCTTTTGGGATTAATGGAATATGGCATTACCCATTCTTTTGAGTTGGGTTGGATTTAGCATAGATTGATTATTGCGGTGTCATCATGATGTTATCGCCAATAAAACTTCACCTTTTCAATCTTTTTCTTGTCTGTAGAGATTGTAATTGCATTTGGGCCAATGTGAATGTTTTGATCTAACAGTTACCCACATATGGCACTGCCTTGTTTTTTGTACCTTGTTTAAACGATTTTGGTAATATTCAAAGCACTTGAATTGCAGGTTTACAAGTGTGTGGGCTATTTTGATTTGGCCATTCGACTGATTATATCCTGCACGAGATTGTACACGTGCTAATTAATGCGTGATGACAGCAATAGGGATGACTCAGACTGGTAAAGCAACACGTCACGATTAAGGAGATTGCGGTCAATTGCACCACATGCAGTGCCCTCAAAAAGTATTGGAACAGTGAAGTCAAATTTGTTATTATTGCTGCAGTGCCTATAGAAAATCTGCAAGCCCTTTCAAATTTTTCACCTTATAACCTGGAATTAAATTGCATTAAATCAGCCTTTTTACACCTTTATTTACACATCGTAACCCACAACTTCCAAGTGAAAAACAAATTCTAGAAATTTCAGAAAATTAATTAAAAATACAAAACTAGAATATCTTGGTTGGATAAGTGTCCACCCCCCTGAGTTGATTAATACTAGGTGGAAGCACCTTTGACAACAATTACAGCTGTGAGTCTGTTGGGAAAGGTCTCTACCTTGCATTTTGGCTAAAAAGTTCCATCTTGGTTTCATCAGACCCCAAAACGTTTTGCCACATAGCTTCAGAATCTTGGGAGTGTTTTTTTGCATACCTCAAACGGGACTCAAGGTGGGATTTTTTGAGTAATGGCTTTCTTCTTGCCACCCTTCCTTACAGGCCAGATATGTGGAGTGCTTGGGATATTTTTGTCACAAGCACACAGTGTCCAGTTTTTGCCATAAACGCCTGTAGCTCTTTCAAAGTTTCCATTTTCTTCTTTGTGGCCTCTCTGATCAGTGTCCTCCTAGATTGGTCATCCAGTTTGGAGGGACGGCCTGATCTAGGCAGGGTTGTGGTGGTACCATACGCCTTTCACTTCTTGATGATTGTTTTGACTGTGCTCCAAGGGATATGCATGGCCTTTGAAATATTTTTTATACCCATCCCCTGATCTATGCCTTTCCACAACTTTATCCCGGAGGCCTTTTTAAAGCTCCTTGGTTCTCATGGTTAAGTCTTTGCTGTGAAATGCACTACCCAGCAGAGGAAACCTGCAGGAACAGCCGATTTTATTCTGAAATGATTAAAATCACTACATTTTTAACGCAGGTGGAGGCCAATTAACTTGGTGCATGAATTTGAAGGTGATTGGTTGCACCTGAGCTAATTTACAATTGCTATTATAAGGAGGGGAGGGGGGGAAGGTGGCATGGCGAGGGGGAGGGTGGGACACTTATGCAACCAGCCAAGATATTCTAGTTTTATATATTTTTATTAATCTGAAATTTGTAGAATTTGTTTTTCACTTGGAAGTTGTGGTTTACAATGTGTAAATAAAGGTGGAAAAAGTCTCATTTAATGGATTTAATTCCAGGCTATTAGGCAGCAAAAGGTAAAAACTTTGAAAGGGGGTGTAGACTTTCTATATGAATGAATGAATGAACGAATGATCGTTTGAAGGCCATTTTCCCCGCTAGAGCGGGGGTTAGCCTTGCGGGCCCCATGACAATCAAGGTTCCCTGTTTGAGGCAATGTTTTTATGGCCGGATGCCCTTCCTGACGCCAACCCTTGGTCACGCTCTTACGATGCGCAGGCATACGGTGCACCTATTCTAAACCGGGGTACACACTGTGATCATTCATCCCAGCAAGCTGGTACTCAATTTGCCGACCTCGGAAGGATGACAGGCTGAGTCAACCCCCCTGGCGTTAATTCAGCAATCGACCGGGATTCGAACCCAGGATCCTAGGATCCCAAGCCAGCACCCTAACCGCTAAGCCAACACCAGGCTAGACAACACTTTCTATAGGCACTGTATAATGTATATAGTAAAGAAATTTGGATTTGTGATCAAATATGAATATGAGGCAAGAGAACAGAAGGTCAGCTCTTATTTCTTGGTATTTCTATTCATATTTTTTACCATTGCAGAGCAATCGTACTTTTTATGTCCAGTCCTGCCATTTTAGGTAAGCATAAGTATTGGAACAAATGCCTGAGAGGTGTTTCTTGTTGCTCAGGTGGTTCTTGGTGTATTGATTGTTCACACATAAAAGACTTGTGAATGTCTTGTCTTGGTTTTATTTAGCCGTTGCTTTTGGAATGGATGAAAAAGAGATGATATGGACCCCCGAGTGCTCTTTGCTTTCATAGAAATGCTTCGGTGCCCCCATTCACCTCCAATCCCCCATTCGCCCCCACAAACAACCTGCATACATTTGTGGGATCACTGCCACCCACCACTCTCACTGTAGAGGCCATCATCATAACCTTTATCACACACATATGACAAATATTCATGAACAGTATGCGTTGTACTAAGCCTTTTTCTCTTTGAGCAGCAATAACTATGTGCTGCAGCTGGTTATTGGTGTCACCCAGTTCTTGTAGGTGTTTTCAGATTCGGACTTCTGACTGAAATTCTGACTTTAACCTGGTGCTGTTGTCTGTGCTTTTATTTCACCAGCATGTCCTTGTTGAGTCAACAACCGTTTCTATCTTTGGTGTTGACCTGTCTCAAGGGTCAGGATGAACAGAGAGAGGGTCTGCTCACCTCACTACAGAACCAGGTCAACCAGGTGCGTGGTCAATATCGTAGTTGATGCAACTTTTGAGTTTGACAGAACCACACTAACACTTTAAGATATCTTAAGCACTTTATATTGGGATCATCTTCGTGCTCTAAATTTGTACACAGATCGTTAACAATTGGCAGGAGGAAAGGTACCAGGACGATGTTAAGGCTCGACAACTGATGCACGAGGCCCTTCAGCTCCGGCTTAACCTCGTGAGTTTGGACCTTGATCTGTTTCTGTTCTTCAAACAGTAGTTTTGATTTTTCCTTGATCAATGTATGCCTTTGGTCCTCCATTGATTATGTAGGTCGGAGGGATGTTTGACACCGTGCAAAGGAGCTCACAGTGGACGACAGAGTGGGCTGTTCTCCTCCTCCAAGTCATCAGCACAGGCACGGTCGACATGCAAAGCAACAAGTGAGTCAATTGGCTCGTTTCCTTTTGATTGCTAATTGCAGAGTGTTGATTGGCTGGGTTTTCCCCATGCCACAAGCAACGATAATTGTTTTTGTCTCAAGTTGTATTTAGGTGTCACTCTTATATACTCGTACAAATTAATCATATGAGGAGCAGGCCTTGTAATTTTGGACTTCTGTGTGCAGTGAGTTGTTCACCACGGTTCTGGACATGATCAGCGTTCTCATCAATGGAACCTTGGCTTCTGACCTGTCCAGTTTGTCACAGGGTGTCATGGAGGAAAACAAAAGGGCATACATGAACCTTGTCAAGAAGCTGAAGGTGTGAGGTTGCACTTCAAAAAGGGTGGAGATCTGCATTTAGAGGGCAATTGGGGTGTGCAAAGAAGGCAGCTGCAGGGGTTTTTGTTTATTCCCAATTGAGAAAACGACTATTTGTAAATTGCTTAATCCATTGTTTTGTCTGCTTTGTGTCTGCAGAAAGAACTTGGAGACAAAAGATCTGAGAGTATAGACAAGTTAAGGCAGCTACTTCCCCTTGCCAAACAGACTGTAGATGTCATCACGTGTGAACCTATGGGCTCACTCATCGACACAAAAGGAAACAAGATCGCCGGGTTTGACTACATAGACAAGAAGCAGGTGATTCTCGTCATCCCGATTGCCTTGCTTGTCCCAGGGTCATGGATTTTGAACAGCTCAGGATTTCTCGACCTTATCATGGTCCATGTGTCTGACTTTGCATTCTTATTTGCAGAAGCAACATTGAAACAGCAGATTTAACCTCAATGTATATGTTGCTTAAATATCTTTTAACGTATTTATTTTTAAATATTTTGTTGGAGCTTCCATATTTGGTATGATCCCAGTTGATGGGGTTCAATCATATGTCTGAATGTTTCAGCTGTTTGTGTGCATAAATTGCTTGTATATGATTTTATGTCATCACAGTAACTTGGCTTAGCCTGGTGTTGGCTTAGTGTTAGCCTGGTGTCGGCTTAGCGGTTAGGGTGCCGGCTTGGGATCCGAGGATCCTGGGTTCGAATCCCGGTCGATCGCTGAATTAACGCCAGGGGGGTTGACTCAGCCTGTCATCCTTCCGAGGTCGGCAAATTGAGTACCAGCTTGCTGGGATGAATGATCCCGGTGTGTACCAAGATTTAGAATAGGTGCACAGTATCCTTGCGCATCGTAAGAGGCGACCAAGGGTTGGCGTCAGGAAGGGCATCCGGCCATAAAAACATTGCCTCAAACAGGGAACCATGATTGTCATGGGGCCCGCAAGGCTAACCCCCGCTCTAGCGGGGAAAATGGCTTTAAAACGATCATTCATTCATTCATTCATTCATTCATTCATTCATTCATTCACAGTAACTACTGTAAAAGTGGAGATTTTTGCTCTGCATCAATTTTTGTGCATTTTGTGCCACAACAGAGAAGTGTGAATATATTTGCATTTCGTAGAGAAATTACAGTACCAGATGTTACACGAGATGCTCGTTATGTACGCATACAGTTACCAGTCTCACCATAGTGAATAGCAAGCAACGTGCTTGACCAGCATGTGTGGTGTCAGTCTACGTGGTTCACAACTACAGTACTGTACTTCAGCATTCATAATCTATAACTAGAATGGCACTCGGAAGAGCGCATACCTCCGCCAGGCTGAACAGTTTCTTTTGGATCCCACTGATAGGCCGGATCTGGATTTGGACCTGAACCAAAATCGAATCGTCTTGTTCTTGTCACCTAACCAACTCGTCCACCAAGTTTAGTCATAACTCGTCCATGACTTTTAAAAAAATTATGTTATATATCACTTTTTGCCCGATCTCTCAATGGTAAAGAATCACTTAAAAAAATAAATAATTCTCGTATCCAAATCCATATTTATATCTTCACCAAAATTGAATCGATTTGTCCTCGTCACACACCCAACCTTTCCACCAAGTTTCGTCCAAATTGTCCACAACTTTTTGAGATATCGTGATATGTATCGGTTTGAGCACTATCATTCAATGGTGAAGAATCACTTAAAAATTAAATAATTCTCGTATCCGAATCCATATTCAGATCTTCACGAAAATCGAATCGATTAGTCCTTGTCAGACACCCAACCGGTCCACCAAGTTTCGTCCAAATCCATCCATAACTTTTTGAGATATCCTGCTATGTATCATTTTAGGCCCTATCTCCCAATGGTGAAGAATCACTTTTAAAAATTCTACAAGCCGGATCCGATCCCGGATCTTCACCAAAATCTAACCATTTTTTCCTTGTCACATACATGACTTCTCTGCCAAATTTTGTCAGAATCTGTCCACACATTTTTGAGATATTCTGTTCACAAACAAACAAACAAACAAACAAACAAACAGACAGACAGACAGACAAACAGACAGATAGGGGTGAAAACATAACCTCCATCCACCTTTGGTAGTGGAGGTAACTATTAGAGGTGTGTGCGTGCGTGCGTGTGCGTGTGTGTTAGTATTTCTCTGTCTTGCCATTTTTCTCAGATGGCGGCATGGATCTTCGTCAAACTTTCAGAGCTTCATCAGTGAGTGCTGAAGAGTGGTTTAGGACAAAAATGTTTTGGAAATTTTGGGGGAAAAAAAATAAATAATACAAAGCACCAGGGTGGCGGTTTATAGTTGGGTCGGGAATCAAACTAAGATCGGAGAGCTGAAAGATGAATGAGCAGTTACTATCAATCGATATTGCTCACTTGCAACTTCACATCATACGAAAATACGCAATTTGGTGTCTGTCTTGTCTGACCGTGATACATTCGGTCGTTACTTATCCAGTCTCGACCAAACTTGACATGGTGATGAAGGGTCACACGAAGGACGTTGTAGCGATCTAATGTGTCCCCTTCCCCAAGGGGAATTTGTGCCTTTGACAAATTCCGTGTTAAGGTGTATAATAGGTTATCATGGCGTTTAATGGGACACACCTACCGAACGTAAAAATTATTATATCCACAAATGATTCATTCAATTCTGTCGAACGTACAAATACATATCAAACAGTCGCTGCTAAACTGGACGAAGTTTGGAGGAAACTCGACATGCTTAAGGCATTCTATACTTGTCATTCTAATGAATCAGAACTGTGTTGACTTGCTAGGACTAGGTAAGCAGCAATGATCTTTAGCAACAAAGTTATATTGTTTATGTTTATAACTTACATCGGGGCCTCATATGAGATTTCTTTCGGCCATGGTTTCAATTGTGATGTGCGATATTGCCATATACATCCTCACGGCCCAATTGGGACCTTTATTTGATGCAAAACCATATTCCCAAGGTTCGTTAGCATTTTTATACTAGTCACAGGGAAATTTGGAGAAAATGAGACGTACCTAAGCATGGGCGGTGTATCCACACACCGATCAGAAGTTAAAAAAAACATTATAATCAGTTCGCCCGTTCCGTCAAGTTGTGGCTGACTTCTGGTGACATTCAGGATCAGATTTCTCCAAACATCCTTATCCGTCCATTGATATCAATTCCATCTATTGATAATGGCATAATGATAATAATATCAACACGGGTGCTGGCAGGGTGGCCGAGAGCTATGCACACACTCTTAGCTGTCGTCCTGGTGTCATCGCGGTGTTTCACAGGCAGGGTGATTCATCAATGTGTGTGCCGTTCCTCGGATGGATGTTGAACTGGCGTCCTGTCTGCCAGCATTAGTTGGTGGACTTTATAAAGATCCCACGGTGTTGTTCACGAAGAGTAAGCCATCGACAGCACCCTAAATAAATTACAAATTCCTGCCTTAACTTAAGCCGAACGTCAGGATTATCCCCACAATAACGCGGGAATAATTGTGACCGTTAAAGATCAAGAAGAAGAATTTTTTTTTTTAAGGTGTCCACGTGGCGAGCACTTACATGTGAAACCATCCCCCCCCTCCCCCCCCCCCTCCCTGCCCGAACCCCCCAGGTCACTCCCACAGGTTGCTTGTGCCTGATATATGTCCAATCATCACAATTCCCACAAAGGGTGTTTCTAGTCGATTTAAATGAAGCATTATTGAAGTCCATCAAAGCTGCTGTCACCAAATGCACACCTAAACTGACGATTTTTTTTGTCATAAAGATCGAGGGAATTGGTAAAGACTAGAGTCCCTGTATAAAGAGAGTTGCGCCATGCGCTGACCCGAGATTTCTGGTCACGTGATTTCGTGGCGCCATTTTGTGTCTAACTTCACCGTGCGTGAACGTCAGCTTGGTACGGGAATGTTGTTTATTGCCAAACAAAATGACTGGTTGTTCTGCTTTTGGTTGTTCAAACCAATCTGGGAAATATAAGATGTATAGATTTCCAAGTGATAAAGTCAGAAGACAAATTTGGGAAGCGAAAGTCAGACGAAAGAGCTGGAAAGCGATCGACTCCTCGAGACTCTGCCAGGTAGGCTCACGCCACTTGATGATCGATGTTCAAAAGCAATTCTATCTGCTCGGTTTTTTTTGGTTGTCTGTCCGTTGAAAACCCTTTTAAAGGGAAGTGATTTGTGTTTGTTTATAATCTTCAAGGAGCTGACCAAAAATGCATTTCCGTGGGAAGAACCCTGCTCAATTTTTTTCGGGTAGTCCTAGCGGACTGCATATTGTCATTGATTGATGAAATGTCCCGGTACAGTGACATTGCCTGGTCTGCGGTTGGGTAGTCTGCGGGCAATGTCACTGTACTTTTTCAGAGGGAATTAATTTTGATTTTATAGGGGTGGGAAACCCATGGTCCGTTTTGTTTTCAGTTGTCTGTCCGTCCATTCAAAACTTATTCCGAGGCAAGTTATTTTTTTGGTTTAAAATCTTTAGCCTAATCGGCAATCATAAAAGCAATTTTAGGGGGGGACCTGCTCAATTTTTTTGTGGGTTGTGCAGTCATCCATACGTCCAAAATTTGACGAGTTATTGTTTGCTTTGTACAGTGCTCATGCGTCTTGTGGCATATTTGCTCAAATATTTCCCACCCCGGGATTTATGGCCAAATTGTAGTGATGGAAGATTTTGCACATTGGACAATCCCTATATATTTAACCTGGTGACAGCTATCGTTCCCAAAACATACAATATGAGAGTAGTGAACAGAGTAGTGATGAGTCTCACTTGTGAGGAGTGAACGGAGTAGTGATGAGTCTCACTTGTGAGGAGTGAACGGAGTAGTGATGAGTTTCACTTGTGAGGAGTGAACGTAGTGGGATGAAGTGTTGGTCTGGTCAGAGTGTTGTATTACGGGCAGAGTTTTCTTACGGTCTGAATGTATGAATCATGTTCTGTACTGAATGTATGAACCAAGTTTTGTACTGAATGTTTACTGTGTTGGCCTCATCGTGTTCCTGGTGAAATTAAACAAGTTATGGTGAATACGATGTCTTATCTGTGCTTTTCCATATCTGTTCGACTAGACGAACCGTGCACACTGCAGGTATTTTTAAAAGTTTTTTCTCTGTTTAATTACGGCTTGGCGCAGTCGAAAATTAAGTGTTAATTAAGTCGCCAGCTATGAAACATATTAATCGATCAGGCAATATCCATCAGAGTTCTGGGCAAGGGTGTAGTAATAAATGAACGTTTCAATCTTACTAGATGCCGATGACGTTTTCCTTATGTCAGAGACAGAAGCTGACTTGCAGCTTGTGAAATCATTACAATGGAAATTGAATATAAATGTCGATAAAACTAAAGTTGTACACTATAGAAATATGGCAATACCACGTACAGAATTTGTTTTAAGTGTGTTAGACTATATGTCGGCTGGAAGTCCTACACCGGAATTGCTCTCGGCACCCTTTAAAAAATATTGGATATGCCCACACTCCTTTCTAAAAGTTATTAAAATTCAGAGAACGACAGCATTGGTTTGTCTTACTTATAATGTTAGCTCTTATATGCAGTGTTGGCTTGTAATATGCATTGCCATACCACTTTTAATATCACCACACAGCTCTTTTTCACGGCAATAGCTGAGTTTTTGACAAAACAAATATCACCTGTATGTAATAATAAGACTAAATATGTGTAGTAAATTTTTTTTTAGCAGGTTTAGAATATATCACCCCATATCGCGAATGTACATGTATATCTAATCCGACACACTTAGACACAAAATGGCGTCCAAATTTGAGTTGACACAACTCTCTATATACAGGGACTCTAGTAAAGACCAACGCCAATGCGCATGCAAAAATTGGTAAAGATCACGCCAGCCATGTTTTTTCTGATTTTCTGATGTACATGCATGCGTATTTATGCAGCTCATCAGCTATTGTTACCTTCATAACATTTCTATGCAAATATCAAATGTGATTAATGAATGCATCAAATGGCTGAGACATGCACACACTCGTTTTATGATGCACCTTACCCCCCCCCCCCCCCCCTGCCTAAAAAAAAAACAGCAAAATTCACTGAGATTGTATTTCCCACATTTCTGCCTCATCTTGGAATTTGCTTCAGACAAAGCAAAATGTCTTAACTCTGTCGGTCTGTTTCCAATGTTTCGTGTGTCCAACCCATCCCACCCTGTCTCCACTTTACTCTCTTGTACCCAATGTCGACTGGACTCTGTCTGCTCACATCCGTTATAAGGTATCCAGCCACGAGCCTTCATCAACAATGGGCCCAAATGTCATCAAGGGCCATGTTCTCAAATGCTGCTCTGCTGTTGCTCTTCTTTCTCTGTCTGATCTCTTCAGATTGTCCTCCTCTGTCTGCCATCCATCTGCCTGGAAGTCTGTGAACATCACTCCTATTCACGAGAAGAATGCAAAACAGATTGCATCAGGAAGAAGCCAGGAAGCTTACTCCTAATTACAAGTAAAGTCATGGAATCTATCATCGCTGCTGGCATAAAGTATTTCCTCACTTCCAACAGCCTGATGTCTGACTATTAGTTTGAATTCCATCAGGGTGACCGAACTACAGACTTGCTGCTGTTTCTCTCTCGGCAATGGTCAGAGGCCCAAATTCTCCAACAAGAGGTCAGGATTGTCTCCTTGGACATATATCAGACATTCAACATATCCCAACCGCCTTGGACAAACAACCTCTCATCCCAACGCACACATTCTTTACTCCACTCATTGACCCTCCTTGACCCCACCCTCTAACTTGCACATTTCCTCCCCTTCACACCCTCCTCTGTTCTCACTCGCTGTTCCATCCACCTGTTTCCCCACTACCGGTACCTATATTTTCGCCCTTTGTTTTCTTGCTCTTTCATGAATCTACATCTTCTATACAGAAATGTGCGCTTTATTTCACAAAAGGGCACAAAATGCGAAATCTATAATTATCACAACTTGTAATTTTCGGTTATTGAAACTTTTAATATTTTACTTTAACCTGCTGTGTTTGCAGACATGTTTTATGATGCACCATTGACAAATTGAAAGAACCCGTTTCAACATTAGGATCACCATTTTTATTCCTACTCCAGGGTTTGCAGGTGTCAACAAAACAGAGAGTATCCCCCTGGGATATGTTTGAAGGGCAGAAGAACCCAGCACCTTTATCCTGGGCTTGGTTCGGAGCAGCCCGCATGGAACGCAAGCACATGTGTTTTGAGGAGCAACACCGCCTCCTGCTCTACCACACGCACATCCGTCCAAAGCCACTTTCATATTACTTGCAGCCTCTTCCATTGCCTCCAGAGGTCAATTGTTTATCTTTGCCCAACCTTTCTGAACATCAACTGTTTTGGAGCATAGATTTTGAATTGTGTCTGCTTTACACTGTAATAGCAGAGTGATGTGTAGTGCCTGTGATTGATGCTGTGAAGAGGATCAGGTTGAGATGGTTTGGTCAGGTGTTGAGGAAGGATGAAAGTGACTGGTTGAGAAGAGTGATGGAAATGAATGTAGAAAGAAGTAGAGGACAGGGAAGACCGAGAAAGACTTGGCTAAAGATGGTGGAAGAAGAAATGCGGGCAAGGGGGTTAACAAGGGGAGACGCAAAAAATAGGGCAAGATGGAGAAGATCGTCATGGGGACCGCAAGGCTAACCCCCGCTCTAGCAGGGAAAATGGCCTTAAAATGCATGTTGTTGTTGTTGATGTGTAGTGCTGCCTACTGATCGGCACTGACACCTTTGCAGAAACATTTTTATCTGCATGCATGCTTTAGTCTTCAACCAGGATTTGAATGATAATCACGTGACTCCAGCTTTAGTCTCCATACATATGTGTATGGCCTATTTTGATGCCTATGCTCACCAGTTTGGCCCCGTGTGAACCTTGAAGAGATTTTTTTCAATTAAAGGGTCTCCTTGCAGAGCATCCTCGTGCTTTTACCATCCCATTTCCCATTACACTTGGTCAACAGGAGGTGGAACCACCGACTGCACCACCTGGCATTACTGGTACAGATGGAGACCGAAAGGTTGCTGATCCTGGCCCAGAACCCAGTAAAGCCCCAGGTGTCGAAGAGGAGAAAACCAAAACCAAGAACCCCAGGAAGCGCAAAAAGCCAAGCCAGAAAGAGGTTTGTATTTTCTGTGTTTCATTTGCATGATTTTTCCTATTGTTGTTCTTTCATTTATAAAAATTAACTATGTAACTTACAAAGTTAGAAATATCCTAGTGGAGCTTAAATGTCATGCTGTTTTCCCCAATAATACGACGTGTTGGTGCAGGGGCGGGTCCCACCCCCACTGCCCCTTCCACAGCAGGAGTATGCGCATAGCACGTATGGCCGTGTGCCGTACGTATCGATGGCTCCCACACAGATGATGCACCATCCCCAGCCTGGATCCTACATGGGTTATCCCAATATGTCGCAACCACTGCAGCCAAACTACTACACACAGAGTCAGCCACTGGCACCTGGTGCGTTTCGCAGGAACATTGCTTGTGTTCACCTGTTGCTCTGCACTACCACCACGATGTTATTTTGTTATAATGTTCTTTTTCATGACAAATGTACTTTTATAGAGGATCACAAAACTTACTTTTGGGCTTATTAAAGTATCTATTGATCTGATATGGTACGTGTCCACCCATTGCCTGTCTTATGGAGATCTTGACCCTTGGCCTGCTCCTGCAGTTGGAGCTCCACGTCTTGACCCATCCCGCCAGTACACAGCAAATACCAAGCAGCTCCTGAGTGACATGCTGCTTCGCCGCGGGACGGTGCCACAGGGTCCGGCGCCTGCTCCTGGGCTGCCGTCGCACGCACAGGCCCAGCTGTCCAACCCTCCGGTTCCCCAACCGCAGCAGCAGTCACAACCACAGCAGCAACACGTCCTGCAGTTGAAGTTATTACAGCAACAGCAACAGCAAAGGATTATGCGCCAGCAAGTGATGCGAGGATTTCCTCCGGTTTGTTTGTTTTCTTGCTTGTTCTCTCATCCTGCCTCCCCCCCCCCCCCCCCCCACCCCCACCTCCTCCTCTCACCCCCTTACACCTTACTTGCTACCCCCACTCTCTGAAAAGATATTGTGCCAACTTTTCTTTCACTTTCCCCATGCCTCTATTTTTTCCCTGCTGAATCCACATTGCTCGTTTCCCCACGAGGTTAAGAGGTGAAAGCGAGGTTAAGCAATTATTGGTTCACTTTGTCTGCCACTCTTTCTACAGACGTCAGTCTATGATGGAGGAGCAACTTCATTTCAATTCATTGGTATATTTTGAATACTGTGGAACATGAATCGGAAAATGAAGCTGCAGTTTAGCAGTGCTTTGGCTATGATTTTGGCAAATTGTACGAAATTTCATCCCCATCGCGTGTGCAGAAAGGAGTGAGGTAATTGTTTGTGTATCTGCCTGTCTGGCAGACAAACAAAATTGAAAATCATCCAAAACTGGAACGTCACTGTTTTAGGGATGTCATAAAGGACACAAAGAACCTGCACAAATAACCGATTTAACGTGTTAAATAAGGTGGCGTAAAAGATGGTACATCAACGGCAGTAAACGTCTGACTTTTTTTTTCCCCCCCCTGCAGCCTTTAAAATGTTTATTTTATTTCGATTGAATTATCTCCATGAACATTGAAGAACACAAATCACCTTTTTGGCACTTTCAAAATCCTTCTGTTTCGCATTACTTGGCCAAAATACGATGCCATTTCATGCCATCTCGACCAATCAAATTTACCGCTAGCTCTCTCGGCATTGAGGAATATCGAGATTTAGCAAAATGGCAGCTCATCGGAAATATAGATCGTGCTCTGAAACATAAATCAACAGTTTCAAAGACCATTCCCATGTCCTTTTTTATCAAGACTGCGTGGGATAAGGTGTTCTATGAACTCTCTAATTTTTCAATAAACACTTTGATATCAGCAAAGCCCAAATCTTTTGTTCAGTCTTACCTCCTTTGCTTTATTTTTCCCAGGGTCAGGGTGCTTTGTACTCACAGGCCAGCAGACAAGGCACCACACTAGTGCAGTACAACTCGATGCAGCAGCCTACACAGGTGAACACTCACATGCAAATGCCAAACTGCTGTTCAAAAGTATGATTTCCCAATCCCCTTACCTATCCCCAAACGTGACACCATGGTCATCCTTTTGGCCCACACGGTCTAATAGCTCGGGTGGGCGAAGAATGCTGATATTGTGCTATGTTTGCCTCTCAGTTTGTGCAAGAGCCGAATGGTGTGCTGGTGGCTCGAGGCCTGCTATCGTAGATATTTAATAGTAAATCCTGAAAGGGCAGAACATTTATGAATTTAAACGAAGTTCAATCATACATATCTTACTGTTTCATTCTCATGCAACCACATTCCTGCTGCACTCTTCTCACAACCATTGGTATATATTGTTATGGCGGTGGGTTTTGGGTCTACTTCAAAGGGGGAGGTGGGGATTCTCTCTATTCCTCCCGAACCATTGGGCCTGAGGCCGACGGATGCAGATAACTCCGCCTAGTCCCGGACAGGTTGATAGGCAACTGCAAATGCCAATTAGTCACCTGAATTCCCCCCAGGGTCCTCTGTCTTATTACTGTTTATCTGGGGTGATGAGCTTTCCAACCAGGTTACTGTTACAACCAAAATTAGTTTGAGTTGCTGGGGTATTAATTTCAGTTATAGCCAAAAGTACTTTGTGTGCCGGGGGTGTTAATTACGGAGGTGGTGATTGGCGTGGCCCTCAGTCTCCACAATGCGCTCTGCAGGGTGAGGGGATTGATCTCTTGCCCAGAGTTCCATTCTGCCAGCTTCATCCCACAACCTGGCTCCGCTCTGCCTGGCTCTTTCTTGTCTCTCATGCACCGAGGTCACCTCCTCCAGGATTCACACGATCTGATCATCCTCTAATCATCTGGCAATCGACCAAACTTAGCGTCTCAAACATGGCGTATATGTAGTGGCTTGCACTTTGCATTTATATGGCTTATGGGAAATGCATCGGAAGGTTTAACCGGTTGCCTTACAGGAAATGCAGCGGGGGAAGAATCTCAATGTACCCATCCGGCACAGGTTGTAACGGCTTCGCTGTTGGTTATGCTCGTGTGGCACAAGTGAAAAAGGATGCTGCTGATTACGAGAAATGGCAGGAAATAGCACTTGTGCTTTTAGTTTGGACTTTTGGGGTTTTTAAGCAAATGGGGAGATAAAGGGGGAAAAAAACCTTGTTAATCCCTCGTAACACATAGTGTCCCGCTAGACCTCACCAGACAAAGGGGAAGGGCTATCTGCATGAATACTTACAAGAACCTTAAATACTTAACCAACTCGGAACCTGTATTTTGGTTGCAATTACCTTTGGGGCCAGTTCACACAACTGCAACAATATTCTGTTAAAACCTCAAGATTGTGGTGTTTGTAAAACTTTGGAAAAATATCTTATTCCTTGCATCTGTTGCCTTTTCTGTTTTACATTTTATCTCCATACTCCCAGTCCCTCACAATCCCCTCTTACCTTTTCACTTTCTGCACAGACTTTTTCTACCTTTTCTAAACTCTTCCCTGCTGTTTTGCAACCTCAGGGCATTACACAGCAGTATGCGGGATTCTCAGCCAACAACAGCGGCGCCCAACTGCCAATATCTGCCCCACACGTAGCGCCCAGTGGCCTGGTCTCTCCTGGCTACTCCGCACAGCCGTACCAACCTGGCCCCGCGGTCGGAGCCCCCCTCGTCGACCCTGCGAGGCAAATGCACGGTGTGCAACAACCGAGCGGTTACGTGCATCAGCAGGCCCCGGCGTACGTTCGAACAGTGCCTGGCACGCAGAGGTGGTTATCGACGGCCCGGTGTCTGCTTGTTGTAAAATCTTCTGTGGTACCTTTCCCTTGGTCTATCGTATGAATTGCTACTCTTGGGCCACCATTTCACATTCTTCCCTTTTCAGTAGAGAATGCATATAATTTCACAGCCCTCTCTTCATTCATCCCCAACTCCCTTCGTACAAGTAGCCATTTAAATGTTAAATGTTACAAATGCAACTAGAACGGCACTCAGTAGAGCACAAACCTCCGCCACGCTGAACAGTTTATGTTTTGTATCCCACTGATAGGCCGGATCTGCTTTCGGACAACACCAAAATCTAATCGGCTTGTTCTTGTCACCGACCCAACCCATCCACCAAGTTTTGTCATAATCCATCTACAACCTTTTGAGATATTGTGCTATTTATTAGATGGGGTTTGCCCCATCTCTCCATTTGGAAGAATCACTTTAACAAATTCTAGGATCTGGATATGGATCCAGATCTTCACCAAAATGGAATAAATTCGGCCTTGTCAACAACCAACCAGTCCACTAACTTGCATCCAAATCCATCCAAAACTTTTTGAGATATCCTGCTCACAGACAAACAGGGGTGAAAACCGAACCTCAGTCCAGTCAAAGGTAAAACTGATCGAATATCTCACTCCCCTCTCCCCACCCCTTCCGCACCGCTTTGTGTTCCATCCATTTCATCTTCCCTCCTTTTCATTCATTCCCTGCCCCTTCTCTCGCTTTTCCAATTCTTTCCCCTTTGACCAATTCTTCTTGTTCTCCTCAAGTACAGTCACGTGAAAAAGTAAGTAAGTACACCCCATGAAAAGTTTTGACTTTTTCAACATATTTCAACACACAGCTATTTGATCTTCATTTCAACAATATTGACAGATAAAGGTGATATAATATAACAAATATCATGAAACATTTACATTTTGTAGTCAATTGTATAATTTAAATCAACATAAATGCAAATTTCGCATGTGGAAAAAGTAAGTACACCCCTACATTTATCACTACAAATACCTAAAATTAGAATCTGGTGCACCAGCTCACGTGCAAATGATTAGAACATCGTTAGAGAGGATCTTGGAGGAACCTGTCTTATTTAAACCTCAGACATTTAGTTTGGTTTGCTCTTTGTTGTTGAAGTGTGCGGCGTCACCATGCCTAGATCGAAAGAGCTCTCTGAGGCCTACAAAAAGAAGGTTATAGATGCCTCCGAGTCTGGGAAGGGATTTAAAAAGATCTCCAAACAATTTGAAATCAATCATTCGACTGTCCGGAAGATCATCTAAATGTGGAGAAGATTCCAAACAACTGCCAATTTGTTCAGGCCAGGCCGCCCCAGCAAGTTCAGCCCGAGAGCAGACCACAAGATGCTGAAAGCCTAAGAACCCCAGAATGTCGTTGCGGGACCTACAGGTAGCTCTTGCCACTGTTGATGTCAAAGTGCACAAGTCTACCATTAGAAAGAGGCTGCACAAATTTGATCTACATGGGAGGTGTGCCAAGAGGAAACCTTTGCTGTCCATAAAGAACATCAGGGCAAGACTAAAGTTTGCCAATGAACACCGAGGCAAAGACCAGCACTTCTGGAACAATGTGCTCTGGACAGAGGAGTGAAAGGTAGAGCTATTTGGCCACAGTACCAGAAGACATGTTTGGCGAAAACCAAAGACAGCATTTGACCACAAGAACCTGATACCAACTGTAAAGCATGGTGGTGGAAATATTATGGTTTGGGGCAGCTTTGCTGCATCAGGGCCTGGGCAGCTCACCATCATAGAATCCACTATGAATTCTTCATTGTACCAGAGGGTGCTTGAGGATAATGTGAGGCCATCTGTCGGAAAGTTGAAGCTCAACCGAATGTGGACCTTGCAACATGACAATGACCCTAAACATACCAGTGAATCCACCAAGGAATGGCTGAAAAGAAAGAAATGGAGGGTTCTGGAATGGCCAAGTCAAAGCCCGGATCTAAATCCCATCGAGATGTTGTGGGGGGATTTGAAACGAGCTGTGCATTCAAGAAACCCCTCAAACATCGCACAGCTGAAAGAATTCTGCATGGAGGAGTGGGCAAAAATTTCTCCCAGTCGATGTCAGAGACTGGTAGACAGTTATAAGAAACGCCTACTTGGGGTTGTTTCTGCCAAAGGGGGCAATACCACCTATTCGAGCCAAGGGTGTACTTACTTTCTCCAAATGCAAAATTTGCATTTATGTTTATTTAAATTATACAATGGACTCCAAAATGTAAATGTTTCATGATATTTGTGATATTATATCACCTTTATCTATCAATATTGTTGAAATGAAGATCAAATAGCTGTATGTTGAAATATGTTGAAAAGTCAAAACTTTACATGGGGTGTACTTACTTTTTCACGTGACTGGATATGCCACTTTGACTCTTTTCTCAATACTATTAATAGTTTAGTATTGAGGCAGTTTTCCAGATTCCCAGAGCAACTCTAAAGTAACGTTCATCAGGTATGTTTTTCAGAGTACATTAACTCTCCTCGCTCAACTCACCCCCGTGTGCAGCAAATGTTTGGTGCAGCAGTAGTTTTATGCCATGGGAATAGTTGACCAGTTCAAAAGGGAGTGAACACAATTGGAACAAGCGTTACACCTAGGTCCCCCGTCGGTGAAGTGATGCGAGTTGACAAAGTGGAAGACGCAGAAAACATGCTATGATATGATATTTCGCTCACAAGTTTCAGACATATATATATATGGTGGTGGCCATCTTGGAGTTTGACGTGGCGACCCAATTTACAATAGCGTTCTTCCTTATCCTGAGATACACCCACACACCAAATTAGAAGTTGGTACTTAGCTTATTTTTCAAGATATTCAGCTCACAAGGTTCAGACATACTTGGCCGCGGCCATCTTGGAATTTGACGTGGGGACCCAATTTTAAACAGCCTTCTTGCTTGTGCCTAGATACACCCACACACCAGATTAGAAGTTGGTTCTTCGCTTATTTTTCAAGATATTTCGCTCACAAGGTTCAGACATATATATATGGTGGCGGCCATCTTGGATTTTGACGTGGCGACCCAATTTCCAATAGCGTTCTTCCTTATGCTGAGATACACCCACACACCAAATTAGAAGTTGGGACTTCGCTTATTTTTCAAGATATTCATCTCACAAGATTCAGACATACATGGCGGTGGCCATCTTGGATTTTGACGTGGCGACCCAATTTTAAACAGCGTTCTTTCTTGTGCCTAGATACAGCCACACACCAGATTAGAAGTTGGTACTTCGCTTATTTTTCGAGATATTTCGCTCACAATGTTCAGACATATATATGGTGGCGGCCATCTTGGATTTTGACGTGGCGACCCAATTTTCAAAAGCGTTCTTCCTTATGCCGAGGTACACCCACACACCAAATTAGAAGTTGGTACTTTGCTTATTTTTCAAGATATTCATCTCACAAGGTTCAGACATACATGGCGGCGGCCATCTTGGATTTTGACGTGGCGACCCAATTTTCAACAGCGGTCTTCCTGATGCCGAGATACACCCACACACCAAATTAGAAGTTGGTACTTCGCTTATTTTTCAAAATATTAATCTCACAAGGTTCAGACATACATGGCGGCGGCCATATTGGATTTTGACGTGGCGACCCAATTTTAAACAGCGTCCTTCCTTGTGCCTAGGTACACCCACACACCAGATTAGAAGTTGGTACTTTGCTTATTTTTCAAGATATTTCGGTCACAAGGTTCAGACATATATATGATGGCGGCCATCTTGGATTTTGACGTGGCGACCCAATTTTCAATAGCGTCCTTCCTGATGCCGAGATACACCCACACACCAAATTAAAGTTGGTACTTCGCTTATTTTTCAAGATATTCATCTCACAAGGTTCAGACATACATGGCATCAGACATACATGGCAGCGGCCATCTTGGATTTTGACGTGGGTTGCACCCACACACCAAATTCGAATGCGGTCCTTCGCTTACGCACGCACGCACGCAAACACGCACGCACGCACGGATGGACGAACGGACACACGGACGGAGGGGAAAACCATAGACCCCCTTTCGCTCCGCTGTGCGACGGGGGACAATAATGAAGGTACATTTAAGTTTCCTTCCTCAAACGTCGACTTTCACACCAATATCAGCAACTCGGCAACTTTCTGCAACTTTCAATTTTTCAGCAACTTTCAATATCAGCAACTTTCTGCTGTCTCAACAATGGATGGAGGTCCTCAATGCCAAACAGGAAATCAGAGCTGTCTCCCTTGACATATCATGTACCTTCGATACGGTCTGCCACCCAGCTGTGCTCACCAAACTCTCCTCCTATGGTATCCATGGAAATCTCCTCGCATGGCGTGCGGACTTCCTCTCCGGTCGTAGTCAACGTGTGGCCCTGAATGGATTTCTCTCATCTCCCCCTTCCTGTTCTGGCTGGAGTTCCCCAAGGGAGCGTTCTGGGCCCTGTGCTATTTCTGGTCTTCATCAATGATCTCTCCACCCGGTGCGTACCCCGGTTTAGAATAGGTACACCGTATCCCTGCGTGTCGTAAGAGGCGACTAAAAGGGTTGGCGTCAGGAAGGGCATCCGGCCATAAAAAAATTGCCTCAAAAAGAGAACCATTACAATTACAACTACATATGGGCAGGGTACATCCCGAAGTATCCCGTGGGGGACCCCACTCACTCTCGTCAAGACTCAAGGTGGGGAACCCAATCGAAGCAAGGGTGGAAATTACTCCATTTATGACGACGAAATGTCTGATGCCCGACTTGGAGATCGGTTTCTGAGGTTTGGGACATGGAATGTAGGGACAATGACAGGGAGATCAGGAGAAGTGGTGGAAGTATTGGTCAGAAGAAGAGTGGACATATGTTGTGTGCAGGAGACGAGATGGAAGGGAAGTGGTGTGAGAATGGTGAAGGGTAGGCAGGGACAGAAATACAAGTTTGTGTGGCAAGTGTGCCGAGAAGGCGTGAATGGTGTTGGTGTCCTGTATTCTGAGGAGTTTGTAGACAGTGTGGTGAGTGTGACTGGAGTGAGTGAAAGGTTGATGATGGTGAAAATGATGATTGGAAAGCTCTTGGGGGTGAGTTGCTTGAAGGATGAAGTGGGACAAATCGTTGTGGACCCAGATGGAATTAAAGGAAGATGGAAGAGACATATGGAAATAGTTGAATGCAGAGAATGACTGGGATGGCAACATAGAGAGTAACCCAGTTTTAGGACCGGCAGAGAAGATAACCGAGAAGGAAGTTGAGGAAGCGATAAAAGCAATGAAGAGTAGAAAAGTGGGAGGGCCGACGGGAGTTGTGGGAGATATGTTGAAGGCAGCGGGAAATTGGGGTGTGAAGAGAATGACAGAGGTCTGCAATCTGGTGGTGAAAGAAGGCCGCATTCCAGTGGCTTGGGTACTGAGTACCCTCGTCCCTCTTTAGAAGGGGAAAGGTTTCCCTCTGGACTGTGGCTCGTATCGAGCGATAAAGTTATTGGAGCATGGAATGAAGGTATTGGAAAGGGTGTTGGAAAGGAGGATAAGGAAGAAGGTGAAGATTGACGAAATGCAGTTTGGATTTATGCCAGGAAGAGGAACACGCGCCTTTTATTGTGAGGCAGTTGCCGGAGAAGTACATGGAGAGAGGAAAAAGTTGTTTCTTGGGTTTGTTGATCTGGAGAAAGCATTCGATAGGTTTCCACGTGAAGTAGTGACATGGGCATTGAGGAAGTTAGGAGTGGAGGAATGGTTGATCAGAGTAGTGATGGCAATGTACAAAAGAGCGAGCACAGCTGCAAGGACGAAGGACAGGAACAGTGGTGAGTTTGAGGTGAAGGTGCGGGTGCATCAGGGGTCAGTACTAAATCCACTCCTATTTGACACTGTGATGGAGGTGCTGGCTCGGAACGTAAAGGAGGGTTTACTGTGGGGGTTGTTGTATGCAGATGATCTGGTGTTGATTGCAGAAAGTATGGATGGACTGAAGGAGAAGATGAACAAGTGGAAGGAATGTATGGAGAGGAAAGGTCTGAAGGTGAATATCGGGAAAACGAAGGTGATGGCAAGTAGTAAAGCATGTGGTGAGGTGGAAAGAACTGGGAAGTGGCCGTGTGCTGTGTGCAGGAAGGGTGGCGGAGTGAATTCCATTCAATGTACAATGTGCGCTGAGTGGGTTCATCCAAAATGTAGTGGTTTGAGAGGGTCATTAACCAGTGTGGCAGCTACATTCAAGTGTAAGGTGTGTCCAGAGGGAGCTGCAGATGGAGGAAATGTTGAATTGGATCTTGGAGACAGCGTGAAGCTGGAAGGTGTGAAAACATTTTGTTACCGAGGAGACATGCTGAATGGAGAAGGTGGATCAGACTCGGCAATGGTTGCTGGAGTGAGATATGCATGGAAGAAGTTTCTGGGAACTGAGTGGCGTGCTGACGAGGAGGGGAGTGTCATTGAAGCTGAAGGGAAAGGTGTATGCTGCATGTGTGAGAAGTGTTGTGATTTATGGGAGCGAGACATGGGTAATGAACGTAGAGCAGCAACGAAGGCTGGAAAGGGTGGAAATGGGAATGGTTCGTTGGATGTGTGGAGTATCGTTGAGAGAGAGGAAGACAAATGATGAATTGCGAAAGATGATGGGAATAGAGCCTGTGATGGATGCTGTGAAGAGAAACAGTTTGAGATGGTTTGGTCATGTGTTGAGGAAGGATGAAAGTGACTGGTTGAGAAGAGTGATGGAAATGAATGTAGAAGGAAGTAGCGGACAGGGAAGACCGAGAAAGACTTGGCTAAAGATGGTCGAAGAAGAAATGCGGGCAAGGGGATTAACAAGGGGAGATGCAGAAAATAGGGCAAAATGGAGAAGATTGTCATGGGGACCGCAAGGCTAACCCCTGCTTTTGCAGTAGTGAAAATGGCCTTAAAATGCCTGTTGTTGTTATCAATGATCTCTCTGACTCTCTGGAAAATCCTCTCTATCTCTTTCCTGATGACTCCACTCTCTGCCGCTCCATTCCTCAGATCGGCCGTCTGCAGCCTCCTCACTCTCTGCAGACCTGGACAAAATCAGACTGGTCAAACAAGTGGAACATGTCCTTCAATCCTGAAAAATCTCACACTCTTACTATGTCTTTCCGAAAAGACCGACTGAAAAACCCTCCCATCCACTTTCTCAACAATCCTCTCCAAGAAGTTCTGTCGCTCAAGCTTTTGGGTCTCACTATCTGCCATGATCTTTCTTGGGAAAACCACATTTCCAAGCTGGCCTCCAAAGCCAGTCGCCGTCTGGGCATCCTCCGTCATGTGAAGTCCTTCCTTGACACACCTGAGCTCCTCAGCACATACAAGGCTTTCACCCGCAGCTCAATGGAATACTGTTCCCCCCTCTGGGCCGGTGCTCCTGCCTCACACCTCGCCCGGCTTCACGCTGTTGAAACCAAAGCTTTCAGAATCATTGGAATCTCCTGCGATGAAGCTAACTCCGAGGGCCTTTCACTCACTCACCGCAGGCAGGTTGGTGGTCTTTCTGTCTTCTACCGACTCCTCTACGGCCTTGCTCACCCAGCTCTCTCTGTGCTCTGTCCCCCAAATATTCCTACAGGTCGCACAAGATCTGCCAGCAACCCTCTTATGGTTAAACTGCCAAAATCAAGGCTATCTGCTCACCTTCGCTCTTTCATTCCCCTTTTCTCCCGCCTCTGGAAAAAACTCCCCCACTCCCTTCAATCCCACCCCTCCCTCCAGGTCTTTAAAACAGCTGTTCACCACCATCTCTTATCTTCCCCCATCCAAAACCTTGATCTTTTCTACCCCCGCTAATTTTCACCCCAGATACACATTTTTTAAATTCCAACTTCTTTCCTGGAAGTCCTTGCAATGTCCATATGTTTTATACCTCTCCCACCTCCCCCCAAGCCCTCTCCCTCCCACAGTTCTCTCGATGTCCTTGCTCTCAAATGTTGTGTTTGTGTCCGTCCTTCCCCCTCTCTCCCCATCTTGTCTACCGCTTCCCTTATGTTGTGTTTTGTGTGTCGGTTTGACTTTTTGTGTGATTAATGTTAGCTCTTTCACGAGCCTCGATCTCGCATTCAAAAAACAAAAAACAAACAAAAAAAAAACTCCGTTCATGAGCGAAGAAAGTCCATGTTTTGCCGCAGTATCAACATTGCCTTTACTTGGAGGTTGGAACCCCACCTCTGTCTTTCCTCTCTTCATCGAGTCCTTTCTCCACCGTTATTGGTTCCTTTAATCTTTATTCCAATTTTTTCTCATCCACTCACTCACAACCATCACTACCCTCGCCAGAGGAGAGGGTATTGCATTTGAGTCCGTTTGTTTGTATTTGTTTGTCAGCATAGAATAAATAAGATTTTCTCTGCAACTGTTGGTCCGATTGGCAGGAAATTTTCACCATAGGTGCAACTCCACCTGTCGAATTTTTTAAATGATAATTATGACGTCAGTCACGTGGTTCGGTTGCCATCTTGGAAAAAAAAATATTGCACCTCTATATCTTCGAAAGTGCTGAATAGAAAAACTTTAGCCATGGCTCATTGTAAAGAACTCTCCATGGGGAATAAAATATGTTAATGATGATGTCATAGGTGCCTCCATTATGACGAAATAATTCGACGAGTACAAAACTTCATCCGATCAAGATGAAATTTCTTGAGCATAATCTAGGAATAAATTAGTTTGGGAAAAAAAAATAATGACGTCATCGGTCATGTGGTTCGGCCGCCATATTTGTTTTAACACAAATGCCTTAAAAACCACTGAAAATACATGCTGGCGAGGGTTTGCAATGTCTGATTGCTCTTTTTCTTGTTCATTTCTGTGGTGCAGGCTTTCCCATCAACCGATGCAGCCAGTCGCCATGATTGGGAGCATGGAGCATGTGGCACCCGGAACGATGCATTCTGGCATCAGCCCTGGTCAGCTGACCTCCGAGATGAGGCAGAGGATTCATCAGCAGCGCTTCATGGTATGATTCTCCAAGAGTGAACTGGTCGTTCTTTTGTTGGATTTGAGTTGCTCTTGGTAGTTTTAGCAGCATGATGATGTCTATAATGTAAGAACATCTTGATTTGATGTCCAGCCCCTGAGTACTTTTCTTTAAACTATTATGATTTTGGGATCATGTGTTTGGTCTTGGTTTAAGTGGAATTTTTTCGACTACTACTATTACCACTACAAGTAGTAGTAGTAGTAGTAGTCGTAGTAGTAGTAGTAGTGGTTGTAGTAGCATGAGTGAAACTCTTTCCGTATGGCACGGAGCTTCGTATTTTAGTAGCGACCCGTATGGCGATTTCCTTGTTTTTTTCACCAGGTTCCTTGTTTTTTGCCGCGATTATAGGGAATTGAGGTGCTATTCAGATGTGCCGATTTTTTTCTGTAACACGCATCATCTGGATGGGGTGCAATGCCAACATATCATAACCACGTTTATGTGAGTTACTCCCATGGTAGTTTTAATGAGGTGTTGTTCATTCCACCCGTCTCTTTTTTTTATGACATTACCAAAATTTAACCTCCCTTGTGGATTGGCCACAAAAGCTGTGCCGAAATGGTGCTGAATCTGCAATAAACGGTCACCACACCAAACATGTTCTTACAGAACAACAGTTTATTAATAAGAAGGCACAGGACAACAAAAATCGAGAATCCCAGGACAAAAGATAGATGAACATTAAAACGGGCAAACAAATAAATGAAGTACACTCAGGATCCGATAACGAGTCCAGTATCTACCAAGTAAATAAATAAACTAGAATCCGGGCACTCGGTAGAGCGCATACCTTCGCCGCAGCTACTGTTCTGTACTTGGCATGGGAGTGTATGCGATGTGAAACTTTATGTGAAATGCGATCGATTTTTAAAAATCAGAATTTGAGCAAATCTGTTTCATTCGTCTGTTAATATGCCTCCCCGATTGACAAATCTGCAATTTGAATTTCATTTGAGGTTGAAATGATTGCGGGAGATCGCGTTATAGTGATGACGTCTTGGATGGACATCCTCTTCTTCAGTCGCTCATAACTTTGAGTGAAATACGATCGAGTTAAAAATAGTCAGAATTTGAGCAAATCTGTTTCATTCGTTTGTTAATATGCCTCATCTATTGTCAAATCTGCAATTATAATTTTTTTTGAGGTTGAAATGATCGCGGGAGATCGCGTTATAGTGATGACGTCCTGGATGGACATCTTCTTCTTCAGTCGCTCATAACTTTGAGTGAAATACGATCGAGTTAAAAATAGTCAGAATTTGAGCAAATCTGTTTCCCAAAATCTAATCAAATGTGTCCCGTATAATAACCAATCATCCCACCAAATTTCATGCAATTCGGTTGAATACTTTTTGAGTTATGCGATTAACATACACACACACAGACATACAAATAAATACACAGCGATCAAAACATAACCTTCCGCTTTTGCGAAGGTAATGAGCGGAACAATATCCAGAGGCAGTGAATGTTCTGACTTACACTGGAGCAAGGGCGATTCCAAGACTGCCATTAAATGATGACATGATGATGATGATGATGATGATGATGACTCCTGAAACTCATTCCTCCACCTCCTCCAATCTACTTTCCTCTGCCCCACCTTGTATTGTTATTCCTCACTGCGACTCATCCCATCACCACCGAGCCTTTTGTCCTCCCTCAGCAACCATATGTCCGATTGAGACGGAACTTTCAGGGTAGGAGTGACACCCATGCAGAATGTTTTTTATGATAATTGTGTCTTTATAGGTCACGTGGTATGGCATCCATCTTGGATTAGACGTGAATAATTAAAAAATTATTTATTGGAAACCACTGAATGGAAAAATTTGAAACTTGGCACATGGAAAATGAATGGAAAATCAAGTACTCCCAATGGGGAACAAAAGCATGATAATGATGACATCATGGGTGAAGTGGTATACCAGCCAAACATGTTTTAATCGAATTCCTTATCCTAAAAATCTGAAATTGCATGCACATGATCTATGACACAAATTTATGACACAAATGCAAATCTAGGTATTGAAATATTAAATTTATGACATCGTAGGTCACATGGTTTGGCAGCCATATTGGATTTAACCGAAAACCTTTAAAAAAACATCTTCTCCCAAACCACCAAATTGATTGACTCAAAACTTTGTGTGTCATTGACTAGGCATGGCGATTAAAAGATGACCACAAAAACGTCACTGGTCACATGGTGTGGCAGCCATATTGGATTGAAGGAAAATATTAAATAATTATATCTCTGAAACCACTTACCCTGTCGATGCGAAATTTTACAAATATCATCTGACATGATTGCTGCATCCAGTTTGAAAATGATGTCGTAGGTCATGTGGTTTTGGCAGCCATCTTGGATAGAAAAACGAACCTTGTCCGATCAGCACGAAACTTCACAAACGTGATCCCCTACCAATACCTATGCAGAGTGCATGTTTTTTTTAGGTCATATGTCACGAGGTGTGGCAGCCATATTAGCTTGAAAGCCGATAATTTAAAAAAATCCCTTCTCTGAAACCACTTCACCGATCGATGTGAAACCTGTCATGGTTGGTGAAAATGTGTTACTTTAAAACAGCTGAAGGGATTTAAATCAAACTTGTTTATTTTTAGGACAGTGAATGAGGGCATCTTCCCATTGTGGGACTATGCGGAGGCATATTGGCGACACAATCACATTGTACTAGTTTCACACTTTGTTGTGTTACTGCAATTGTTACTGCTGTGTTACTACAATTAAATTGAAATTCTTTGCCACGAATATACACACAATGCAATGTGTGGGGGAGGGGGGCATTCAACAACAACAACACAACATGCATTTTGAGGCCATTTTCCCTGCTAGAGCGGGGGTTAGCCTTGCCGTCCCCATGACAATCTTCTCCATTTTGCCCTATTTTCTGCATCTCTCCTTGTTAACCCCCTTGCCCGCATTTCTTCTTCCACCATCTTGAGCCAAGTCTTTCTCGGTCTTCCCCGTCCTCTACTTCCTTCTACATTCATTTCCATCACTCTTCTCAACCAGTCACTTTCATCCTTTCTCAACACATGACCAAACCATCTCAACCTGTTCCTCTTCACAGCATCAATCACAGGCTCTATTCCCATCATCTTTCGCAATTCATCATTTGTCTTCCTCTCTCTCAACGATACTCCGCACATCCACCGAACCATTCGCATTTCCACCCTTTCCAGCCTTCGTTGCTGCTCCACATTCATGACCCATGTCTCGCTCCCTTAAATCATAACACTTCTCACACATGCAGCATACACCTTTCCCTTCAGATTCAACGACACTCCCCTCCTCATCTGCACGCCACTCAGTTCCCGAAACTTCTTCCATGCACATCTCACTCCAGCAACCGTTGCCGCGTCTGATCCACCTTCTCCATTCATCATGTCTCCGAGGTAGCAAAATGTTTTCACACCTTCCAGCTTCACGCCGTCTACAAGATCAAACTCAACATTTCCTCCATCTGCAGCTCCCTCTGTGCACACCTTACATTTGAATGTAGCTGCCACACTGGTTAATGACCCTCTCAGACCACTACATTTTTGATGAACCCACTCAGCGCACATTGTACATTGAATGGAGTTCACTCCAACATCCTTCCTGCACACAGCACATGGCCACTTCCCAGTTCTTTCCACCTCACCACATGCTTTACCACTTGCCATCACCTTCGTCTTTCCTATATTCACCTTCAGACCTTTTGTCTCCATACATTCCTTCCACTTGTTCATCTTTTCCTTCAGTCCATCCATACTTTCCGCAATCAACACCAGATCATCTGCATACAACAACTCCCACGGTAAACCCTCCTTTACGTTCTGAGCCAGCACCTCCATCACAGCTACAAATAGTAGTGGACTTAGTACCGAGCCCTGATGCACTCCCACCTTCACCTCAAACTCACCACTGTTCCCGTCCTTCGTCCTTACAGCTGTGCGCGCTCTTTTGTACATTGCCATCACTACTCTGATCAACCATTCCTCCACTTTTAACTTCCTCAATGCCCATGTCAATACTTCGCGTGGAATCCGATCGAATGCTTTCTCCAGATCAACAAACCCAAGAAACAGCTTCCTCTTCTCCATGTACTACTCCTGCAAC